>NW_025535120.1:0-118909 GCF_020615455.1 Coregonus clupeaformis | reverse complement strand
TGATTTTGGACAATATTCATTGAATTTTTTTTTTTAAATCACATTTGAAAACCCTTGTATGTTGAATTCTACATATGTCCTTCTAGTGCTGAACGTTAAAAAATATTTTAGAACCTTTTCATGCAAAATGTATAAAAATATTTTTCACGTTTGTTATAAAAAAATTGTATCCCTTCCTATGCCGAACTAGTTGCATTATGGATTTTGCCTAAAACATGATTTTAGACAATATTCATTGAAAAAAGCTTTTTTAAATCATATTTGAAAACCCTTCTAAATTGTATTCTACGTCTGTTCTTCTAGTGCTGAACGTAAAAAAAATATATTAGACCCTTTTCATGCAAAATGTATAAAAAATATTATTCACGTTTGTTATAAAAAAAATTGTATCCCTTCATATGCTGAACTAGTTGCATTGTGGATTTTGCATAAAACATGATTTTAGACAATATTCATTGAAATTTTTTTTTTTAATCACATTTGAAAACCCTTGTAAGTTGAATTCTACATTTGTCCTTCTAGTGCTGAACGTAAAAAAATATTTTAGAACCTTTTCATGCAAAATGTATAAAAATATTTTTCAGGTTTGTTATAAAAAAATTGTATCCCTTCCTATGCCGAACTAGTTGCATTATGGATTTTGCCTAAAACATGATTTTAGACAATATTCATTGAAAAAAGCTTTTATTTAAATCACATTTGAAAACCCTTCTAAATTGTATTCTACGTCTGTCCTTCTAGTGCTGAACGTAAAAAAATATTTTAGACCCTTTTCATGCAAAATGTATAAAAATATTTTTTCACCTTTGTTATAAAAAAATTGTATCCCTTCATATGCAGAACTAGTTGCATTGTGGATTTTGCCTAAAACATGATTTTAGAAAATATTCATTGAATTATTTTTTTAAAATCACATTTGAAAACCCTTGTATGTTGAAATCTACATATGTCCTTCTAATGCTGAACGTAAAAAAAATATTTTAGACCCTTTTCATGCAAAATGTATAAAAAATATTTTCACGTTTGTTATATGCCGAACTAGCTTTTTTGTGGATTTTGCCTAAAACATGATTTTAGACAATATTCATTGAAAAAATATTTTTAAAAAATCACATTTGAAAACCCTTCAAAAAATGTATTCTACGTCTGTCCTTCTAGTGCTGAACGTAGAAAAAATATTTTAGACCCTTTTCATGCAAAATGTATAAAAAATATTTTTCACGTTTGTTATAAAAATAATTGTATCCCTTCATATTTAGAACTAGTTGCATTGTGGATTTTGCCTAAAACATGATTTTAGAAAATATTCATTGAAATTTTTTTTTTAATCACATTTGAAAACACTTGTATGTTGAATTCTACATATGTCTGTCTAGTGCTGAACGTAAAAAAATATTTTAGACCGTTTTCATGCAAAATGTATTAAAAATATTTTTTCACCTTTGTTATAAAAAAATGGTATCCCTTCATATGCCGAACTAGTTGCATTGTGGATTTTGCCTAAAACATGATTTTAGACAATATTCATTGAAGAAAGCTTTTTTTAAATCACATTTGAAAACCCCTTCTAAATTGTATTCTACGTCTGTCCTACTAGTGCTGAACGTAAAAAAATATTTTAGACCCTTTTCATGCAAAATGTAGAAAAAATATTTTTTCACCTCTGTTATAAAAATTTTTGTATCCCTTCATATGCCGAACTAGTTGCATTGTGGATTTTGCCTAAAACATGATTTTAGAAAATATTCATTGAATTTTTTTTTAAATCACATTTGAAAACCCTTGTATGTTGAATTCTACATATGTCCTTCTAGTGCTGAACGTTAAAAAAATATTTTAGAACCTTTTCATGCAAAATGTATTAAAATATTTTTCACGTTTGTTATAAAAAAAAATTGTATCCCTTCCTATGCCGAACTAGTTGCATTATGGATTTTGCCTAAAACATGATTTTAGACAATATTCATTGAAAAAAGCTTTCTTTTAAATCACATTTGAAAACCCTTCTAAATTGTATTCTACGTCTGTTCTTCTAGTGCTGAACGTAAAAAAAATATATTAGACCCTTTTCATGCAAAATGTATAAAAATATTATTCCACGTTTGTTACAAAAAAATTGTATCCCTTCATATGCTGAACTAGTTGCATTGTGGATTTTGCCTAAAACATGATTTTAGACAATATTCATTGAATTATTTTTTTTAATCACATTTGAAAACCCTTGTAAGTTGAATTCTACATTTGTCCTTCTAGTGCTGAACGTAAAAAAATATTTTAGAACCTTTTCATGCAAAATGTATAAAAATATTTTTCAGGTTTGTTATAAAAAAATTGTATCCCTTCCTATGCCGAACTAGTTGCATTGTGGATTTTGCCTAAAACATGATTTTAGAAAATATTCATTGAATTATTTTTTTTAAAATCACATTTGAAAACCCTTGTATGTTGAAATCTACATATGTCCTTCTAATGCTGAACGTAAAAAAAATATTTTAGACCCTTTTCATGCAAAATGTATAACAAATATTTTTCACGTTTGTTATATGCCGAACTAGTTTTTTTGTGGATTTTGCCTAAAACATGATTTTAGACAATATTCATTGAAAAAAGCTTTTTAAAAAATCACATTTGAAAACCCTTCAAAAAAATTATTCTACGTCTGTCCTTCTAGTGCTGAACGTAGAAAAAATATTTTAGACCCTTTTCATGCAAAATGTATAAAAAATATTTTTCACGTTTGTTATAAAAATAATTGTATCCCTTCATATTTAGAACTAGTTGCATTGTGGATTTTGGTTAAAACATGATTTTGGACAATGTTCATGGAACTCAGCTTAAAACGTACTTGCAGACTTGAAAACCCTTGCCTATTGTAGAGCGCGCCTCCTACTTCCACTGCTGAATGAAAACCTTTGATTTTGGACCCTGTTTTCATGCAAAAAGGCTAAAAGAAATGTTTCACGTTTGTTACACTCAAACAGTGTCTCCTCTCATATGCTGAACTGGTCGCATTGTGGATTTTGGTTAAAACATGATTTTGGACAATGTTCATGGAACTCAGCTTAAAACGTACTTGCAGACTTGAAAACCCTTGCCTATTGTAGAGCGCGCCTCCTACTTCCACTGCTGAACGAAAACCCATGATTTTGGACCCTGTTTTCATGCGAAAAGGCTAAAAGAAATGTTTCACGTTTGTTACACTCAAACAGTGTCTCCTCTCATATGCTGAACTGGTCGCATTGTGGATTTTGGTTAAAACATGATTTTGGACAATGTTCATGGAACTCAGCTTAAAACGTACTTGCAGACTTGAAAACCCTTGCCTATTGTAGAGCGCGCCTCCTACTTCCACTGCTGAATGAAAACCCATGATTTTGGACCCTGTTTTCATGCGAAAAGGCTAAATGAAATGTTTCACGTTTGTTACACTCAAACAGTGTCTCCTCTCATATGCTGAACTGGTCGCATTGTGGATTTGGCCTAAAACATGATTTTGGACAATGTTCATGGAACTCAGCTTAAAACGTACTTGCAGACTTGAAAACCCTTGCCTATTGTAGAGCGCGCCTCCTACTTCCAGTGCTGAACGAAAACCCATGATTTTGGACCCTGTTTTCATGCAAAAAGGCTAAAAGAAATGTTTCACGTTTGTTACACTCAAATAGTGGCTCCTCTCATATGCTGAACTGGTCGCATTGTGGATTTTGGTTAAAACATGATTTTGGACAATGTTCATGGAACTCAGCTTAAAACGTACTTGCAGACTTGAAAACCCTTGCCTATTGTAGAGCGCGCCTCCTACTTCCACTGCTGAATGAAAACCCATGATTTTGGACCCTGTTTTCATGCAAAAACGCTAAAAGAAATGTTTCACGTTTGTTACACTCAAACAGTGTCTCCTCTCATATGCTGAACTGGTCGCATTGTGGATTTTGGTTAAAACATGATTTTGGACAATGTTCATGGAACTCAGCTTAAAACGTACTTGCAGACTTGAAAACCCTTGCCTATTGTAGAGCGCGCCTCCTACTTCCAATGCTGAACGAAAACCCATGATTTTGGACCCTGTTTTCATGCGAAAAGGCTAAAAGAAATGTTTCACGTTTGTTACACTCAAACAGTGTCTCCTCTCATATGCTGAACTGGTCGCATTGTGGATTTTGGTTAAAACATGATTTTGGACAATGTTCATGGAACTCAGCTTAAAACGTACTTGCAGACTTGAAAACCCTTGCCTATTGTAGAGCGCGCCTCCTACTTCCACTGCTGAACGAAAACCCATGATTTTGGACCCTGTTTTCATAAGAAAAGGCTAAAAGAAATGTTTCACTTTTGTTACACTCAAACAGTGTCTCCTCTCATATGCTGAACTGGTTGCATTGTGGATTTTGGTTAAAACATGATTTTGGACAATGTTCATGGAACTCAGCTTAAAACGTACTTGCAGACTTGAAAACCCTTGCCTATTGTAGAGCGCGCCTCCTACTTCCACTGCTGAACGAAAACCCATGATTTTGGACCCTGTTTTCATGCGAAAAGGCTAAAGAAATGTTTCACGTTTGTTACACTCAAACAGTGTCTCCTCTCATATGCTGAACTGGTCGCATTGTGGATTTTGGTTAAAACATGATTTTGGACAATGTTCATGGAACTCAGCTGAAAACGTACTTGCAGACTTGAAAACCCTTGCCTATTGTAGAGCGCGCCTCCTACTTCCACTGCTGAATGAAAACCCATGATTTTGGACCCTGTTTTCATGCAAAAAGGCTAAAAGAAATGTTTCACGTTTGTTACACTCAAACAGTGTCTCCTCTCATATGCTGAACTGGTCGCATTGTGGATTTTGGTTAAAACATGATTTTGGACAATATTCATTGAATTTTTTTTTTTAAATCACATTTGAAAACCCTTGTATGTTGAATTCTACATATGTCCTTCTAGTGCTGAACGTTAAAAAAATATTTTAGAACCTTTTCATGCAAAATGTATAAAAATATTTTTCACGTTTGTTATAAAAAAAATTGTATCCCTTCCTATGCCGAACTAGTTGCATTATGGATTTTGCCTAAAACATGATTTTAGACAATATTCATTGAAAAAAGCTTTTTTTTAAATCATATTTGAAAAACCCTTCTAAATTGTATTCTACGTCTGTTCTTCTAGTGCTGAACGTAAAAAAATATATTAGACCCTTTTCATGCAAAATGTATAAAAAATATTATTCACGTTTGTTATAAAAAAATTGTATCCCCTTCATATGCTGAACTAGTTGCATTGTGGATTTTGCCTAAAACATGATTTTAGACAATATTCATTGAAATTTTTTTTTTTAATCACATTTGAAAACCCTTGTAAGTTGAATTCTACATTTGTCCTTCTAGTGCTGAACGTAAAAAAAATATTTTAGAACCTTTTCATGCAAAATGTATAAAAATATTTTTCAGGTTTGTTATAAAAAAAATTGTATCCCTTCCTATGCCGAACTAGTTGCATTATGGATTTTGCCTAAAACATGATTTTAGACAATATTCATTGAAAAAAGCTTTTATTTAAATCACATTTGAAAACCCTTCTAAATTGTATTCTACGTCTGTCCTTCTAGTGCTGAACGTAAAAAAATATTTTAGACCCTTTTCATGCAAAATGTATAAAAATATTTTTCACCTTTGTTATAAAAAAAATTGTATCCCTTCATATGCAGAACTAGTTGCATTGTGGATTTTGCCTAAAACATGATTTTAGAAAATATTCATTGAATTATTTTTTTTTAAATCACATTTGAAAACCCTTGTATGTTGAAATCTACATATGTCCTTCTAATGCTGAACGTAAAAAAAATATTTTAGACCCTTTTCATGCAAAATGTATAAAAATATTTTTCACGTTTGTTATATGCCGAACTAGCTTTTTTGTGGATTTTGCCTAAAACATGATTTTAGACAATATTCATTGAAAAAATATTTTTAAAAAATCACATTTGAAAACCCTTCAAAAAATGTATTCTACGTCTGTCCTTCTAGTGCTGAACGTAGAAAAAATATTTTAGACCCTTTTCATGCAAAATGTATCAAAATATTTTTCACGTTTGTTATAAAAATAATTGTATCCCTTCATATTTAGAACTAGTTGCATTGTGGATTTTGCCTAAAACATGATTTTAGAAAATATTCATTGAAATTTTTTTTTTTAATCACATTTGAAAACACTTGTATGTTGAATTCTACATATGTCTGTCTAGTGCTGAACGTAAAAAAATATTTTAGACCGTTTTCATGCAAAATGTATTAAAAATATTTTTCACCTTTGTTATAAAAAAATGGTATCCCTTCATATGCCGAACTAGTTGCATTGTGGATTTTGCCTAAAACATGATTTTAGACAATATTCATTGAAGAAAGCTTTTTTTTAAATCACATTTGAAAACCCTTCTAAATTGTATTCTACGTCTGTCCTACTAGTGCTGAACGTAAAAAAAATATTTTAGACCCTTTTCATGCAAAATGTAGAAAAAATATTTTTCACCTCTGTTATAAAAATTTTTGTATCCCTTCATATGCCGAACTAGTTGCATTGTGGATTTTGCCTAAAACATGATTTTAGAAAATATTCATTGAATTTTTTTTTTTAAATCACATTTGAAAACCCTTGTATGTTGAATTCTACATATGTCCTTCTAGTGCTGAACGTTAAAAAAATATTTTAGAACCTTTTCATGCAAAATGTATTAAAATATTTTTTCACGTTTGTTATAAAAAAAATTGTATCCCCTTCCTATGCCGAACTAGTTGCATTATGGATTTTGCCTAAAACATGATTTTAGACAATATTCATTGAAAAAAGCTTTCTTTTAAATCACATTTGAAAACCCTTCTAAATTGTATTCTACGTCTGTTCTTCTAGTGCTGAACGTAAAAAAAATATATTAGACCCTTTTCATGCAAAATGTATAAAAAATATTATTCACGTTTGTTACAAAAAAAATTGTATCCCTTCATATGCTGAACTAGTTGCATTGTGGATTTTGCCTAAAACATGATTTTAGACAATATTCATTGAATTATTTTTTTTTAATCACATTTGAAAACCCTTGTAAGTTGAATTCTACATTTGTCCTTCTAGTGCTGAACGTAAAAAAAATATTTTAGAACCTTTTCATGCAAAATGTATAAAAATATTTTTCAGGTTTGTTATAAAAAAAATTGTATCCCTTCCTATGCCGAACTAGTTGCATTGTGGATTTTGCCTAAAACATGATTTTAGAAAATATTCATTGAATTATTTTTTTTAAAATCACATTTGAAAACCCTTGTATGTTGAAATCTACATATGTCCTTCTAATGCTGAACGTAAAAAAATATTTTAGACCCTTTTCATGCAAAATGTATAACAAATATTTTTCACGTTTGTTATATGCCGAACTAGTTTTTTTGTGGATTTTGCCTAAAACATGATTTTAGACAATATTCATTGAAAAAAGCTTTTTAAAAAAATCACATTTGAAAACCCTTCAAAAAAATTATTCTACGTCTGTCCTTCTAGTGCTGAACGTAGAAAAAATATTTTAGACCCTTTTCATGCAAAATGTATAAAAAATATTTTTCACGTTTGTTATAAAAATAATTGTATCCCTTCATATTTAGAACTAGTTGCATTGTGGATTTTGGTTAAAACATGATTTTGGACAATGTTCATGGAACTCAGCTTAAAACGTACTTGCAGACTTGAAAACCCTTGCCTATTGTAGAGCGCGCCTCCTACTTCCACTGCTGAATGAAAACCTTTGATTTTGGACCCTGTTTTCATGCAAAAGGCTAAAAGAAATGTTTCACGTTTGTTACACCTCAAACAGTGTCTCCTCTCATATGCTGAACTGGTCGCATTGTGGATTTTGGTTAAAACATGATTTTGGACAATGTTCATGGAACTCAGCTTAAAAACGTACTTGCAGACTTGAAAACCCTTGCCTATTGTAGAGCGCGCCTCCTACTTCCACTGCTGAACGAAAACCCATGATTTTGGACCCTGTTTTCATGCGAAAAGGCTAAAAGAAATGTTTCACGTTTGTTACACTCAAACAG
This sequence comes from Coregonus clupeaformis, assembly GCF_020615455.1. NCBI lineage: Eukaryota > Metazoa > Chordata > Actinopteri > Salmoniformes > Salmonidae > Coregonus > Coregonus clupeaformis. The sequence continues at coordinate 110,831 of NW_025535120.1, read as the reverse complement.
TGTCTCCTCTCATATGCTGAACTGGTCGCATTGTGGATTTTGGTTAAAACATGATTTTGGACAATGTTCATGGAACTCAGCTTAAAACGTACTTGCAGACTTGAAAACCCTTGCCTATTGTAGAGCGCGCCTCCTACTTCCACTGCTGAACGAAAACCCATGATTTTGGACCCTGTTTTCATGCGAAAAGGCTAAAAGAAATGTTTCACGTTTGTTACACTCAAACAGTGTCTCCTCTCATATGCTGAACTGGTCGCATTGTGGATTTTTGTTAAAACATGATTTTGGACAATGTTCATGGAACTCAGCTTAAAACGTACTTGCAGACTTGAAAACCCTTGCCTATTGTAGAGCGCGCCTCCTACTTCCACTGCTGAACGAAAACCCATGATTTTGGACCCTGTTTTCATGCGAAAAGGCTAAAAGAAATGTTTCACGTTTGTTACACTCAAACAGTGTCTCCTCTCATATGCTGAACTGGTCGCATTGTGGATTTTGGTTAAAACATGATTTTGGACAATGTTCATGGAACTCAGCTGAAAACGTACTTGCAGACTTGAAAACCCTTGCCTATTGTAGAGCGCGCTTCCTACTTCCACTGCTGAACGAAAACCCATGATTTTGGACCCTGTTTTCATGCGACATGGCTAAAAGAATTGTTTCACGTTTGTTACACTCAAACAGTGTCTCCTGTCATATGCTGAACTGGTCGCAATATGGATTTGGCCTAAAACATGATTTTGGACAATGTTCATGGAACTCAGCTTAAAACGTACTTGCAGACTTGAAAACCCTTGCCTATTGTAGAGCGCGCCTCCTACTTCCACTGCTGAACGAAAACCCATGATTTTGGACCCTGTTTTCATAAGAAAAGGCTAAAAGAATTGTTTCACATTTGTTACACTCAAACAGTGTCTCCTGTCATATGCTGAACTGGTCGCAATGTGGATTTGGCCTAAAACATGATTTTGGACAATGTTCATGGAACTCAGCTTAAAACGTACTTGCAGACTTGAAAACCCTTGCCTATTGTAGAGCGCGCCTCCTACTTCCACTGCTGAACGAAAACCCATGATTTTGGACCCTGTTTTCATGCAAAAAGGCTAAAAGAAATGTTTCACGTTTGTTACACTCAAACAGTGGCTCCTCTCATATGCTGAACTGGTCGCATTGTGGATTTTGGTTAAAACATGATTTTGGACAATGTTCATGGAACTCAGCTTAAAACGTACTTGCAGACTTGAAAACCCTTGCCTATTGTAGAGCGCGCCTCCTACTTCCACTGCTGAATGAAAACCCATGATTTTGGACCCTGTTTTCATGCAAAAAGGCTAAAAGAAATGTTTCACGTTTGTTACACTCAAACAGTGTCTCCTCTCATATGCTGAACTGGTCGCATTGAGGATTTTGGTTAAAACATGATTTTGGACAATGTTCATGGAACTCAGCTTAAAACGTACTTGCAGACTTGAAAACCCTTGCCTATTGTAGAGCGCGCCTCCTACTTCCACTGCTGAACGAAAACCCATGATTTTGGACCCTGTTTTCATGCGAAAAGGCTAAAATAAATGTTTCACGTTTGTTACACTCAAACAGTGTCTCCACTCATATGCTGAACTGGTCGCATTGTGGATTTTGGTTAAAACATGATTTTGGACAATATTCATAGAAATTTTTTTTTTAAATCACATTTGAAAACCCTTGTATGTTGAATTCTAAATATGTCCTTCTAGTGCTGAACGTTAAAAAAATATTTTAGAACCTTTTCATGCAAAATGTATAAAAATATTTTTTCAGGTTTGTTATAAAAAAATTGTATCCCTTCCTATGCCGAACTAGTTGCATTATGGATTTTGCCTAAAACATGATTTTAGACAATATTCATTGAAAAAAGCTTTTTTAAATCACATTTGAAAACCCTTCTAAATTGTATTCTACGTCTGTCCTTCTAGTGCTGAACGTAAAAAAATATTTTAGACCCTTTTCATGCAAAATGTATAAAAATATTTTTCACCTTTGTTATAAAAAAAATGTATCCCTTCATATGCAGAACTAGTTGCATTGTGGATTTTGCCTAAAACATGATTTTAGAAAATATTCATTGAATTATTTTTTTTAAATCACATTTGAAAACCCTTGTATGTTGAAATCTACATATGTCCTTCTAATGCTGAACGTAAAAAAAATATTTTAGACCCTTTTTCATGCAAAATGTATAAAAAATATTTTCACGTTTGTTATATGCCGAACTAGCTTTTTGTGGATTTTGCCTAAAACAAGATTTTAGACAATATTCATTGAAAAAAGCTTTTTAAAAAATCACATTTGAAAACCCTTCAAAAAATGTATTCTACGTCTGTCCTTCTAGTGCTGAACGTAGAAAAATATTTTTGACCCTTTTCATGCAAAATGTATAAAACATATTTTTCACGTTTGTTATAAAAATAATTGTATCCCTTCATATTTAGAACTAGTTGCATTGTGGATTTTGCCTAAAACATGATTTTAGAAAATATTCATTGAATTTTTTTTTTTAATCACATTTGAAAACACTTGTATGTTGAATTCTACATATGTCTGTCTAGTGCTGAACGTAAAAAAATATTTTAGACCGTTTTCATGCAAAATGTATAAAAATATTTTTCACCTTTGTTATAAAAAAATGGTATCCCTTCATATGCCGAACTAGTTGCATTGTGGATTTTGCCTAAAACATGATTTTAGACAATATTCATTGAAGAAAGCTTTTTTTAAATCACATTTGAAAACCCTTCTAAATTGTATTCTACGTCTGTCCTACTAGTGCTGAACGTAAAAAAAATATTTTAGACCCTTTTCATGCAAAATGTAGAAAAAATATTTTTCACCTCTGTTATAAATTTTTTGTATCCCTTCATATGCCGAACTAGTTGCATTGTGGATTTTGCCTAAAACATGATTTTAGAAAATATTCATTGAATTTTTTTTTTAAATCACATTTGAAAACCCTTGTATGTTGAATTCTACATATGTCCTTCTAGTGCTGAACGTTAAAAAAATATTTTAGAACCTTTTCATGCAAAATGTATAAAAATATTTTTCACGTTTGTTATAAAAAAATTGTATCCCTTCCTATGCCGAACTAGTTGCATTATGGATTTTGCCTAAAACATGATTTTAGACAATATTCATTGAAAAAAGCTTTTTTTAAATCACATTTGAAGACCCTTCTAAATTGTATTCTACGTCTGTTCTTCTAGTGCTGAACGTAAAAAAAATATATTAGACCCTTTTCATGCAAAATGTATAAAAAAATATTATTCACGTTTGTTACAAAAAAAATGGTATCCCTTCATATGCTGAACTAGTTGCATTGTGGATTTTGCCTAAAACATGATTTTAGACAATATTCATAGAATTTTTTTTTTTATCACATTTGAAAACCCTTGTAAGTTGAATTCTACATTTGTCCTTCTAGTGCTGAACGTAAAAAAATATTTTAGAACCTTTTCATGCAAAATGTATAAAAATATTTTTCAGGTTTGTTATAAAAATAATTGTATCCCTTCATATTTAGAACTAGTTGCATTGTGGATTTTGGTTAAAACATGATTTTGGACAATGTTCATGGAACTCAGCTTAAAACGTACTTGCAGACTTGAAAACCCTTGCCTATTGTAGAGCGCGCCTCCTACTTCCACTGCTGAATGAAAACCCATGATTTTGGACCCTGTTTTCATGCAAAAAGGCAAAAAGAAATGTTTCACGTTTGTTACACTCAAACAGTGTCTCCTCTCATATGCTGAACTGGTCGCATTGTGGATTTTTGGATAAAACATGATTTTGGACAATGTTCATGGAACTCAGCTTAAAAACGTACTTGCAGACTTGAAAACCCTTGCCTATTGTAGAGCGCGCCTCCTACTTCCACTGCTGAACGAAAACCCATGATTTTGGACCCTGTTTTCATGCGAAAAGGCTAAAAGAAATGTTTCACGTTTGTTACACTCAAACAGTGTCTCCTCTCATATGCTGAACTGGTCGCATTGTGGATTTTGGTTAAAACATGATTTTGGACAATGTTCATGGAACTCAGCTTAAAAACGTACTTGCAGACTTGAAAACCCTTGCCTATTGTAGAGCGCGCCTCCTACTTCCACTGCTGAACGAAAACCCATGATTTTGGACCCTGTTTTCATGCGAAAAGGCTAAAAAGAAATGTTTCACGTTTGTTACACTCAAACAGTGTCTCCTCTCATATGCTGAACTGGTCGCATTGTGGATTTTGGTTAAAACATGATTTTGGACAATGTTCATGGAACTCAGCTGAAAACGTACTTGCAGACTTGAAAACCCTTGCCTATTGTAGAGCGCGCTTCCTACTTCCACTGCTGAACGAAAACCCATGATTTTGGACCCTGTTTTCATGCGACATGGCTAAAAGAATTGTTTCACGTTTGTTACACTCAAACAGTGTCTCCTGTCATATGCTGAACTGGTCGCAATATCGATTTGGCCTAAAACATGATTTTGGACAATGTTCATGGAACTCAGCTTAAAACGTACTTGCAGACTTGAAAACCCTTGCCTATTGTAGAGCGCGCCTCCTACTTCCACTGCTGAACGAAAACCCATGATTTTGGACCCTGTTTTCATGCGAAAAGGCTAAAAGAAATGTTTCACGTTTGTTACACTCAAACAGTGTCTCCTCTCATATGCTGAACTGGTCGCATTGTGGATTTGGCCTAAAACATGATTTTGGACAATGTTCATGGAACTCAGCTTAAAACGTACTTGCAGACTTGAAAACCCTTGCCTATTGTAAAGCGCGCCTCCTACTTCCACTGCTGAACGAAAACCCATGATTTTGGACCCTGTTTTCATGCAAAAAGGCTAAAAGAAATGTTTCACGTTTGTTACACTCAAACAGTGGCTCCTCTCATATGCTGAACTGGTCGCATTGTGGATTTTGGTTAAAACATGATTTTGGACAATGTTCATGGAACTCAGCTTAAAACGTACTTGCAGACTTGAAAACCCTTGCCTATTGTAGAGCGCGCCTCCTACTTCCACTGCTGAATGAAAACCCATGATTTTGGACCCTGTTTTCATGCAAAATGGCTAAAAGAAATGTTTCACGTTTGTTACACTCAAACAGTGTCTCCTCTCATATGCTGAACTGGTCGCATTGTGGATTTTGGTTAAAACATGATTTTGGACAATGTTCATGGAACTCAGCTTAAAACGTACTTGCAGACTTGAAAACCCTTGCCTATTGTAGAGCGCGCCTCCTACTTCCACTGCTGAACGAAAACCCATGATTTTGGACCCTGTTTTCATGCGAAAAGGCTAAAAGAAATGTTTCACGTTTGTTACACTCAAACAGTGTCTCCTCTCATATGCTGAACTGGTCGCATTGTGGATTTTGGTTAAAACATGATTTTGGACAATATTCATAGAAATTTTTTTTAAAATCACATTTGAAAACCCTTGTATGTTGAATTCTACATATGTCCTTCTAGTGCTGAACGTTAAAAAAATATTTTAGAACCTTTTCATGCAAAATGTATAAAAATATTTTTCACGTTTGTTATAAAAAAATTGTATCCCTTCCTATGCCGAACTAGTTGCATTATGGATTTTGCCTAAAACATGATTTTAGACAATATTCATTGAAAAAAGCTTTTTTTAAATCACATTTGAAAACCCTTCTAAATTGTATTCTACGTCTGTTCTTCTAGTGCTGAACGTAAAAAAAATATATTAGACCCTTTTCATGCAAAATGTATAAAAAATATTATTCACGTTTGTTACAAAAAAAAATGGTATCCCTTCATATGCTGAACTAGTTGCATTGTGGATTTTGCCTAAAACATGATTTTAGACAATATTCATTGAATTATTTTTTTTTATCACATTTGAAAACCCTTGTAAGTTGAATTCTACATTTGTCCTTCTAGTGCTGAACGTAAAAAAATATTTTAGAACCTTTTCATGCAAAATGTATAAAAATATTTTTCAGGTTTGTTATAAAAATAATTGTATCCCTTCATATTTAGAACTAGTTGCATTGTGGATTTTGCCTAAAACATGATTTTAGACAATATTCATTGAAAAAAGCTTTTTAAAAAAATCACATTTGAAAACCCTTCAAAAATGTATTCTACGTCTGTCCTTCTAGTGCTGAACGTAGAAAAAATATTTTAGACCCTTTTCATGCAAAATGTATAAAAATATTTTTCACGTTTGTTATAAAAATAATTGTATCCCTTCATATTTAGAACTAGTTGCATTGTGGATTTTGCCTAAAACATGATTTTAGAAAATATTCATTGAATTATTTTTTTAATCACATTTGAAACACTTGTATGTTGAATTCTACATATGTCTGTCTAGTGCTGAACGTAAAAAATATATTTTAGACCGTTTTCATGCAAAATGTATAAAAATATTTTTCACCTTTGTTATAAAAAAATGGTATCCCTTCATATGCCGAACTAGTTGCATTGTGGATTTTGCCTAAAACATGATTTTAGACAATATTCATTGAAGAAAGCTTTTTTAAATCACATTTGAAAACCCTTCTAAATTGTATTCTACGTCTGTCCTACTAGTGCTGAACGTAAAAAAAATATTTTAGACCCTTTTCATGCAAAATGTAGAAAAATATTTTTCACCTCTGTTATAAAAATTTTTGTATCCCTTCATATGCCTAACTAGTTGCATTGTGGATTTTGCCTAAAACATGATTTTAGAAAATATTCATTGAATTTTTTTTTTTAAATCACATTTGAAAACCCTTGTATGTTGAATTCTACATATGTCCTTCTAGTGCTGAACGTTAAAAAAATATTTTAGAACCTTTTCATGCAAAATGTATAAAAATATTTTTCAGGTTTGTTATAAAAAAAATTGTATCCCTTCCTATGCCGAACTAGTTGCATTATGGATTTTGCCTAAAACATGATTTTAGACAATATTCATTGAAAAAAGCTTTTAAAAAATCACATTTGAAAACCCTTCTAAATTGTATTCTACGCCTGTCCTTCTAGTGCTGAACGTAAAAAAAATATTTTAGACCCTTTTCATGCAAAATGTATAAAAAATATTTTTCACGTTTTTTATTTAAAAAAACGTTGTATCCCCTTCATATGCCGAACTAGTTGCATTATGGATTTTGCCTAAAACATGATTTTAGACAATATTCATTGAAAAAAGCTTTTTTAAAATCACATTTGAAAACCCTTCTAAATTGTATTCTACGTCTGTTCTTCTAGTGCTGAACGTAAAAAAATATATTAGACCCTTTTCATGCAAAATGTATAAAAAATATTATTCACGTTTGTTATAAAAAAATGTATCCCTTCATATGCCGAACTAGTTGCATTGTGGATTTTGCCTAAAACATGATTTTAGAAAATATTCATTGAATTATTTTTTTAAAATCACATTTGAAAAACCTTGTATGTTATATTCTACATATGTCCTTCTAGTGCTGCACGTAAAAAAAAATATTTTAGACCCTTTTCATGCAAAATTTATAAAAAATATTTTTCACGTTTTTTTATAAAAAAACTTTGTATCCCTTCATATGCCGAACTAGTTTTTTTGTGGATTTTGCCTAAAACATGATTTTAGACAATATTCATTGAAAAAAGCTTTTTAAAAAATCACATTTGAAAACCCTTCTAAATTGTATTCTACATCTGTCCTTCTAGTGCTGAACGTAAAAAAAATATATTAGACCCTTTTCATGCAAAATGTATAAAAATATTTTTCACGTTTGTTATAAAAAAAATTGTATCCCTTCATATGCCGAACTAGTTGCATTGTGGATTTTGCCTAAAACATGATTTTAGACAATATTCATTGAAAAAAGCTTTTAAAAAAATCACATTTGAAAACCCTTCTAAATTGTATTCTACGCCTGTCCTTCTAGTGCTGAACGTAAAAAAAATATTTTAGACCCTTTTCATGCAAAATGTATAAAAAATATTTTTCACATTTTTTATTTAAAAAACGTTGTATCCCTTCATATGCCGAACTAGTTTTTTTGTGGATTTTGCCTAAAACATGATTTTAGAAAATATTCATTGAAAAAAGCTTTTTTTAAATCACATTTGAAAACCCTTCTAAATTGTATTCTACGTCTGTCCTTCTAGTGATGAATGTAAAAAAATATGTTAGACCCTTTTCATGCAAAATTTATAAAAAATATTTTCACGTTTTTTTATAAAAAACTTTGTATCCCTTCATATGCCGAACTAGTTTTTTGTGGATTTTGCCTAAAACATGATTTAAGACAATATTCATTGAAAAAAGCTTTTAAAAAATCAAATTTGAAAACCCTTCAAAATTGTATTCTACGTCTGTCCTTCTAGTGCTGAACGTAAAAAAACATATTTTAGACCCTTTTCATGCAAAATGTATAAAAATTATTTTTCACGTTTTTTATTTAAAAACGTTGTATCCCTTCATATGCCGAACTAGTTTTTTTGTGGATTTTGCCTAAAACATGATTTTAGAAAATATTCATTGAAAAAATATTTTTTTTAAATCACATTTGAAAACCCTTCTAAATTGTATTCTACGTCTGTCCTTCTAGTGCTGAACGTAAAAAAAATATATTAGACCCTTTTCATGCAAAATGTATAAAAAATATTATTCACGTTTGTTATTATAAAAATGGTATCCCTTCATATGCCGAACTAGTTGCATTGTGGATTTTGCCTAAAACATGATTTTAGAAAATATTCATAGAATTTTTTTTTTTAATCACATTTGAAAACCCTTGTATGTTGAATTCTACATATGTCCTTCTAGTGCTGAACGTTAAAAAAATATTTTAGAACCTTTTCATGCAAAATGTATAAAAATATTTTTCACGTTTGTTATAAAAAAAATTGTATCCCTTCCTATGCCGAACTAGTTGCATTATGGATTTTGCCTAAAACATGATTTTAGACAATATTCATTGAAAAAAGCTTTTTAAAAAATCACATTTGAAAACCCTTCTAAATTGTATTCTACGCCTGTCCTTCTAGTGCTGAACGTAAAAAAATATTTTAGACCCTTTTCATGCAAAATGTATAAAAAATATTTTTCACGTTTGTTATAAAAAAAAATGTATCCCTTCATATGCTGAACTAGTTGTATTGTGGATTTTGCCTAAAACATGATTTTAGAAAATATTCATTGATTTATTTATTTTTTTAATCACATTTGAAAACACTTGTATGTTGAATTCTACATATGTCCTTCTAGTGCTGAACGTTAAAAAAATATTTTAGACCCTTTTCATGCAAAATGTATAAAAATATTTTTCACCTTTGTTATAAAAAAATTGTATCCCTTCATATACCGAACTAGTTGCATTGTGGATTTTGCCTAAAACATGATTTTAGACAATATTCATTGAAAAAGCTTTTAAAAAAAATCACATTTGAAAACCCCTCTAAATTGTATTCTACGCCTGTCCTTCTAGTGCTGAACGTAAAAAAACATATTTTAGACCCTTTTCATGCAAAATGTATAAAAATATTTTTCACATTTTTTATTTAAAAAACGTTGTATCCCTTCATATGCCGAACTAGTTTTTTTGTGGATTTTGCCTAAAACATGATTTTAGAAAATATTCACTGAAAAAAGCTTTTTTTTTAAATCACATTTGAAAACCCTTCTAAATTGTATTCTACGTCTGTCCTTCTAGTGATGAATGTTAAAAAAATATGTTAGACCCTTTTCATGCAAAATTTATAAAAAATATTTTTCACATTTTTTATAAAAAAACTTTGTATCCCTTCATATGCCGAACTAGTTTTTGTGTGGATTTTGCCTAAAACATGATTTAAGACAATATTCATTGAAAAAAGCTTTTTAAAAAATCACATTTGAAAACCCTTCTAAATTGTATTCTACATCTGTCCTTCTAGTGCTGAACGTAAAAAAATATATTAGACCCTTTTCATGCAAAATGTATAAAAATATTTTTCACGTTTGTTATAAAAAAATTGTATCCCTTCATATGCCGAACTAGTTGCATTGTGGATTTTGCCTAAAACATGATTTTAGACAATATTCATTGAAAAAGCTTTTAAAAAAATCACATTTGAAAACCCTTCTAAATTGTATTCTACGCCTGTCCTTCTAGTGCTGAACGTAAAAAAAATATTTTAGACCCTTTTCATGCAAAATGTATAAAAATATTTTTCACATTTTTTATTTAAAAAAACGTTGTATCCCTTCATATGCCGAACTAGTTTTTTTGTGGATTTTGCCTAAAACATGATTTTAGAAAATATTCATTGAAAAAAGCTTTTTTAAAATCACATTTGAAAACCCTTCTAAATTGTATTCTACGTCTGTCCTTCTAGTGATGAATGTTAAAAAATATGTTAGACCCTTTTCATGCAAAATTTATAAAAATATTTTTCACGTTTTTTTATAAAAAAACTTTGTATCCCTTCATATGCCGAACTAGTTTTTTGTGTGGATTTTGCCTAAAACATGATTTAAGACAATATTCATTGAAAAAAGCTTTTTAAAAAATCAAATTTGAAAACCCTTCAAAATTGTATTCTACGTCTGTCCTAGTGCTGAACGTAAAAAAACATATTTTAGACCCTTTTCATGCAAAATGTATAAAAATTATTTTTCACGTTTTTTATTTAAAAACGTTGTATCCCTTCATATGCCGAACTAGTTTTTTTGTGGATTTTGCCTAAAACATGATTTTAGAAAATATTCATTGAAAAAAGATTTTTTTTAAATCACATTTGAAAACCCTTCTAAATTGTATTCTACGTCTGTCCTTCTAGTGCTGAACGTAAAAAAAATATATTAGACCCTTTTCATGCAAAATGTATAAAAAATATTATTCACGTTTGTTATAAAAAAAAATGTATCCCTTCATATGCCGAACTAGTTGCATTGTGGATTTTGCCTAAAACATGATTTTAGAAAATATTCATAGAATTTTTTTTTTTTAAATCACATTTGAAAACCCTTGTATGTTGAATTCTACATATGTCCTTCTAGTGCTGAACGTTAAAAAAATATTTTAGAACCTTTTCATGCAAAATGTATAAAAATATTTTTCACGTTTGTTATAAAAAAAATTGTATCCCTTCCTATGCCGAACTAGTTGCATTATGGATTTTGCCTAAAACATGATTTTAGACAATATTCATTGAAAAAAGCTTTTTAAAAAATCACATTTGAAAACCCTTCTAAATTGTATTCTACGCCTGTCCTTCTAGTGCTGAACGTAAAAAAAATATTTTAGACCCTTTTCATGCAAAATGTATAAAAAATATTTTTCACGTTTGTTATAAAAAAAATGTATCCCTTCATATGCCGAACTAGTTGTATTGTGGATTTTGCCTAAAACATGATTTTAGAAAATATTCATTGAAAAAAGCTTTTTTAAAATCACATTTGAAAACCCTTCTAAATTGTATTCTACGTCTGTCCTTCTAGTGATGAATGTTAAAAAATATGTTAGACCCTTTTCATGCAAAATTTATAAAAAATATTTTTCACGTTTTTTATAAAAAAACTTTGTATCCCTTCATATGCCGAACTAGTTTTTGTGTGGATTTTGCCTAAAACATGATTTAAGACAATATTCATTGAAAAAAGCTTTTAAAAAATCAAATTTGAAAACCCTTCAAAATTGTATTCTACGTCTGTCCTAGTGCTGAACGTAAAAAAACATATTTTAGACCCTTTTCATGCAAAATGTATAAAAATATTTTTCACGTTTTTTATTTAAAAACGTTGTATCCCTTCATATGCCGAACTAGTTTTTTTGTGGATTTTGCCTAAAACATGATTTTAGAAAATATTCATTGAAAAAAGATTTTTTTTAAATCACATTTGAAAACCCTTCTAAATTGTATTCTACGTCTGTCCTTCTAGTGCTGAACGTAAAAAAATATATTAGACCCTTTTCATGCAAAATGTATAAAAAAATATTATTCACGTTTGTTATAAAAAAAAATGTATCCCTTCATATGCCGAACTAGTTGCATTGTGGATTTTGCCTAAAACATGATTTTAGAAAATATTCATAGAATTTTTTTTTTTTAAAATCACATTTGAAAACCCTTGTATGTTGAATTCTACATATGTCCTTCTAGTGCTGAACGTTAAAAAAATATTTTAGAACCTTTTCATGCAAAATGTATAAAAATATTTTTCACGTTTTGTTATAAAAAAAATTGTATCCCTTCCTATGCCGAACTAGTTGCATTATGGATTTTGCCTAAAACATGATTTTAGACAATATTCATTGAAAAAAAGCTTTTTAAAAAATCACATTTGAAAACCCTTCTAAATTGTATTCTACGCCTGTCCTTCTAGTGCTGAACGTAAAAAAATATTTTAGACCCTTTTCATGCAAAATGTATAAAAATATTTTTCACGTTTGTTATAAAAAAAAATTGTATCCCTTCATATGCTGAACTAGTTGTATTGTGGATTTTGCCTAAAACATGATTTTAGAAAATATTCATTGATTTATTTATTTTTTTAATCACATTTGAAAACACTTGTATGTTGAATTCTACATATGTCCTTCTAGTGCTGAACGTTAAAAAAATATTTTAGACCCTTTTCATGCAAAATGTATAAAAATATTTTTCACCTTTGTTATAAAAAAATTGTATCCCTTCATATACCGAACTAGTTGCATTGTGGATTTTGCCTAAAACATGATTTTAGACAATATTCATTGAAAAAAACTTTTTAAAAAATCACATTTGAAAACCCCTCTAAATTGTATTCTACGCCTGTCCTTCTAGTGCTGAACGTAAAAAACATATTTTAGACCCTTTTCATGCAAAATGTATAAAAATATTTTTCACATTTTTTTATTTAAAAAACGTTGTATCCCTTCATATGCCGAACTAGTTTTTTTGTGGATTTTGCCTAAAACATGATTTTAGAAAATATTCATTGAAAAAAGCTTTTTTTAAATCACATTTGAAAACCCTTCTAAATTGTATTCTACGTCTGTCCTTCTAGTGATGAATGTTAAAAAAATATGTTAGACCCTTTTCATGCAAAATTTATAAAAAATATTTTTCACATTTTTTATAAAAAAACTTTGTATCCCTTCATATGCCGAACTAGTTTTTGTGTGGATTTTGCCTAAAACATGATTTAAGACAATATTCATTGAAAAAAGCTTTTTAAAAAATCACATTTGAAAACCCTTCTAAATTGTATTCTACATCTGTCCTTCTAGTGCTGAACGTAAAAAAAATATATTAGACCCTTTTCATGCAAAATGTATAAAAATATTTTTCACGTTTGTTATAAAAAAAATTGTATCCCTTCATATGCCGAACTAGTTGCATTGTGGATTTTGCCTAAAACATGATTTTAGACAATATTCATTGAAAAAAGCTTTTAAAAAATCACATTTGAAAACCCTTCTAAATTGTATTCTACGCCTGTCCTTCTAGTGCTGAACGTAAAAAAATATTTTAGACCCTTTTCATGCAAAATGTATAAAAATATTTTTCACATTTTTTATTTAAAAAACGTTGTATCCCTTCATATGCCGAACTAGTTTTTTTTGTGGATTTTGCCTAAAACATGATTTTAGAAAATATTCATTGAAAAAAGCTTTTTTTTTAAATCACATTTGAAAACCCTTCTAAATTGTATTCTACGTCTGTCCTTCTAGTGATGAATGTTAAAAAAATATGTTAGACCCTTTTCATGCAAAATTTATAAAAAATATTTTTCACGTTTTTATAAAAAAACTTTGTATCCCTTCATATGCCGAACTAGTTTTTTGTGTGGATTTTGCCTAAAACATGATTTAAGACAATATTCATTGAAAAAAGCTTTTTAAAAAATCAAATTTGAAAACCCTTCAAAATTGTATTCTACGTCTGTCCTTCTAGTGCTGAACGTAAAAAAACATATTTTAGACCCTTTTCATGCAAAATGTATAAAAAATTATTTTTCACGTTTTTTTATTTAAAAACGTTGTATCCCTTCATATGCCGAACTAGTTTTTTTGTGGATTTTGCCTAAAACATGATTTTAGAAAATATTCATTGAAAAAAGATTTTTTTAAATCACATTTGAAAACCCTTCTAAATTGTATTCTACGTCTGTCCTTCTAGTGCTGAACGTAAAAAAATATATTAGACCCTTTTCATGCAAAATGTATAAAAAATATTATTCACGTTTGTTATAAAAAAAATGTATCCCTTCATATGCCGAACTAGTTGCATTGTGGATTTTGCCTAAAACATGATTTTAGAAAATATTCATTGAATTTTTTTTTATAAATCACATTTGAAAACCCTTGTATGTTGAATTCTACATATGTCCTTCTAGTGCTGAACGTTAAAAAAATATTTTAGAACCCTTTTCATGCAAAATGTATAAAAATATTTTTCACGTTTGTTATAAAAAAAATTGTATCCCTTCATATGCCGAACTAGTTGCATTATGGATTTTGCCTAAAACATGATTTTAGACAATATTAATTGAAAAAAGCTTTTTAAAAAATCACATTTGAAAACCCTTCTAAATTGTATTCTACGCCTGTCCTTCTAGTGCTGAACGTAAAAAAATATGTTAGACCCTTTTCATGCAAAATGTATAAAAATATTTTTCACGTTTGTTATAAAAAAAAATGTATCCCTTCATATGCTGAACTAGTTGCATTGTGGATTTTGCCTAAAACATGATTTTAGAAAATATTCATTGATTTATTTATTTTTTTAATCACATTTGAAAACACTTGTATGTTGAATTCTACATATGTCCTTCTAGTGCTGAACGTTAAAAAAATATTTTAGACCCTTTTCATGCAAAATGTATAAAAATATTTTTCACCTTTGTTATAAAAAAAATTGTATCCCTTCATATACCGAACTAGTTGCATTGTGGATTTTGCCTAAAACATGATTTTAGACAATATTCATTGAAAAAAGCTTTTAAAAAATCACATTTGAAAACCCCTCTAAATTGTATTCTACGCCTGTCCTTCTAGTGCTGAACGTAAAAAAACATATTTTAGACCCTTTTCATGCAAAATGTATAAAAATATTTTTCACATTTTTTATTTAAAAAACGTTGTATCCCTTCATATGCCGAACTAGTTTTTGTGGATTTTGCCTAAAACATGATTTTAGAAAATATTCATTGAAAAAAGCTTTTTTTTAAATCACATTTGAAAACCCTTCTAAATTGTATTCTACGTCTGTCCTTCTAGTGATGAATGTTAAAAAAATATGTTAGACCCTTTTCATGCAAAATTTATAAAAATATTTTTCACATTTTTTATAAAAAAACTTTGTATCCCTTCATATGCCGAACTAGTTTTTGTGTGGATTTTGCCTAAAACATGATTTAAGACAATATTCATTGAAAAAAGCTTTTTAAAAAAATCACATTTGAAAACCCTTCTAAATTGTATTCTACATCTGTCCTTCTAGTGCTGAACGTAAAAAAATATATTAGACCCTTTTCATGCAAAATGTATAAAAATATTTTTCACGTTTGTTATAAAAAAAATTGTATCCCTTCATATGCCGAACTAGTTGCATTGTGGATTTTGCCTAAAACATGATTTTAGACAATATTCATTGAAAAAGCTTTTAAAAAAATCACATTTGAAAACCCTTCTAAATTGTATTCTACGCCTGTCCTTCTAGTGCTGAACGTAAAAAAAATATTTTAGACCCTTTTCATGCAAAATGTATAAAAAATATTTTTTCACATTTTTTATTTAAAAAACGTTGTATCCCTTCATATGCCGAACTAGTTTTTTTGTGGATTTTGCCTAAAACATGATTTTAGAAAATATTCATTGAAAAAAGCTTTTTTTTAAATCACATTTGAAAACCCTTCTAAATTGTATTCTACGTCTGTCCTTCTAGTGATGAATGTTAAAAAATATGTTAGACCCTTTTCATGCAAAATTTATAAAAATATTTTTCACGTTTTTTTATAAAAACTTTGTATCCCTTCATATGCCGAACTAGTTTTTGTGTGGATTTTGCCTAAAACATGATTTAAGACAATATTCATTGAAAAAAAGCTTTTTAAAAAATCAAATTTGAAAACCCTTCAAAATTGTATTCTACGTCTGTCCTTCTAGTGCTGAACGTAAAAAAACATATTTTAGACCCTTTTCATGCAAAATGTATAAAAATTATTTTTCACGTTTTTTATTTAAAAACGTTGTATCCCTTCATATGCCGAACTAGTTTTTTTGTGGATTTTGCCTAAAACATGATTTTAGAAAATATTCATTGAAAAAAGATTTTTTTAAATCACATTTGAAAACCCTTCTAAATTGTATTCTACGTCTGTCCTTCTAGTGCTGAACGTAAAAAAATATATTAGACCCTTTTCATGCAAAATGTATAAAAAATATTATTCACGTTTGTTATAAAAAAAATGTATCCCTTCATATGCCGAACTAGTTGCATTGTGGATTTTGCCTAAAACATGATTTTAGAAAATATTCATAGAATTTTTTTTTTTAAATCACATTTGAAAACCCTTGTATGTTGAATTCTACATATGTCCTTCTAGTGCTGAACGTTAAAAAAATATTTTAGAACCTTTTCATGCAAAATGTATAAAAATATTTTTCACGTTTGTTATAAAAAAATTGTATCCCTTCCTATGCCGAACTAGTTGCATTATGGATTTTGCCTAAAACATGATTTTAGACAATATTCATTGAAAAAAGCTTTTTAAAAAATCACATTTGAAAACCCTTCTAAATTGTATTCTACGCCTGTCCTTCTAGTGCTGAACGTAAAAAAATATTTTAGACCCTTTTCATGCAAAATGTATAAAAATATTTTTCACGTTTGTTATAAAAAAAATGTATCCCTTCATATGCCGAACTAGTTGTATTGTGGATTTTGCCTAAAACATGATTTTAGAAAATATTCATTGATTTATTTATTTTTTTAATCACATTTGAAAACACTTCTATGTTGAATTCTACATATGTCCTTCTAGTGCTGAACGTTAAAAAAATATTTTAGACCCTTTTCATGCAAAATGTATAAAAATATTTTTCACCTTTGTTATAAAAAAATTGTATCCCTTCATATACCGAACTAGTTGCATTGTGGATTTTGCCTAAAACATGATTTTAGACAATATTCATTGAAAAAAGCTTTTAAAAAATCACATTTGAAAACCCCTCTAAATTGTATTCTACGCCTGTCCTTCTAGTGCTGAACGTAAAAAAACATATTTTAGACCCTTTTCATGCAAAATGTATAAAAAATATTTTTCACATTTTTTATTTAAAAAACGTTGTATCCCTTCATATGCCGAACTAGTTTTTTTGTGGATTTTGCCTAAAACATGATTTTAGAAAATATTCATTGAAAAAAGCTTTTTTTTAAATCACATTTGAAAACCCTTCTAAATTGTATTCTACGTCTGTCCTTCTAGTGATGAATGTTAAAAATATGTTAGACCCTTTTCATGCAAAATTTATAAAAATATTTTTCACATTTTTTATAAAAAAACTTTGTATCCCTTCATATGCCGAACTAGTTTTTTGTGTGGATTTTGCCTAAAACATGATTTAAGACAATATTCATTGAAAAAAGCTTTTTAAAAAAATCACATTTGAAAACCCTTCAAAATTGTATTCTACGTCTGTCCTTCTAGTGCTGAACGTAAAAAAAATATTTTAGACCCTTTTCATGCAAAATGTATAAAAAAATATTATTCACGTTTGTTATAAAAAAAATGTATCCCTTCATATGCCGAACTAGTTGCATTGTGGATTTTGCCTAAAACATGATTTTAGAAAATATTCATAGAATTATTTTTTTTAAATCACATTTGAAAACCCTTGTATGTTGAATTCTACATATGTCCTTCTAGTGCTGAACGTTAAAAAAATATTTTGAACCTTTTCATGCAAAATGTATAAAAATATTTTTCAGGTTTGTTATAAAAAAAATTGTATCCCTTCCTATGCCGAACTAGTTGCATTATGGATTTTGCCTAAAACATGATTTTAGACAATATTCATTGAAAAAAGTTTTTTTTTAAATCACATTTGAAAACCCTTCTAAATTGTATTCTACGTCTGTCCTTCTAGTGCTGAACGTAAAAAAATATTTTAGACCCTTTTCATACAAAATTTATAAAAATATTTTTCACCTTTGTTATAAAAAAAATTGTATCCCTTCATATGCAGAACTAGTTGCATTGTGGATTTTGCCTAAAACATGATTTTAGAAAATATTCATTGAATTATTTTTTTTTAAAATCACATTTGAAAACCCTTGTATGTTGAAATCTACATATGTCCTTCTAATGCTGAACGTAAAAAAATATTTTAGACCCTTTTCATGCAAAATGTATAAAAAATATTTTTCACGTTTGTTATAAAAAAAAAATGTATCCCTTCATATGCTGAACTAGTTGTATTGTGGATTTTGCCTAAAACATGATTTTAGAAAATATTCATTGATTTATTTATTTTTTTAATCACATTTGAAAACACTTGTATGTTGAATTCTACATATGTCCTTCTAGTGCTGAACGTTAAAAAAATATTTTAGACCCTTTTCATGCAAAATGTATAAAAATATTTTTCACCTTTGTTATAAAAAAATTGTATCCCTTCATATACCGAACTAGTTGCATTGTGGATTTTGCCTAAAACATGATTTTAGACAATATTCATTGAAAAAGCTTTTTAAAAAATCACATTTGAAAACCCCTCTAAATTGTATTCTACGCCTGTCCTTCTAGTGCTGAACGTAAAAAAACATATTTTAGACCCTTTTCATGCAAAATGTATAAAAAATATTTTTCACATTTTTTTATTTAAAAAACGTTGTATCCCTTCATATGCCGAACTAGTTTTTGTGGATTTTGCCTAAAACATGATTTTAGAAAATATTCATTGAAAAAAGCTTTTTTTTAAATCACATTTGAAAACCCTTCTAAATTGTATTCTACGTCTGTCCTTCTAGTGATGAATGTTAAAAAATATGTTAGACCCTTTTCATGCAAAATTTATAAAAATATTTTTCACATTTTTTATAAAAAAACTTTGTATCCCTTCATATGCCGAACTAGTTTTTGTGTGGATTTTGCCTAAAACATGATTTAAGACAATATTCATTGAAAAAAGCTTTTTAAAAATCACATTTGAAAACCCTTCAAAATTGTATTCTACGTCTGTCCTTCTAGTGCTGAACGTAAAAAAATATTTTAGACCCTTTTCATGCAAAATGTATAAAAATATTATTCACGTTTGTTATAAAAAAAAATGTATCCCTTCATATGCCGAACTAGTTGCATTGTGGATTTTGCCTAAAACATGATTTTAGAAAATATTCATAGAATTATTTTTTTTTAAATCACATTTGAAAACCCTTGTATGTTGAATTCTACATATGTCCTTCTAGTGCTGAACGTTAAAAAAATATTTTTGAACCTTTTCATGCAAAATGTATAAAAATATTTTTCAGGTTTGTTATAAAAAAAATTGTATCCCTTCCTATGCCGAACTAGTTGCATTATGGATTTTGCCTAAAACATGATTTTAGACAATATTCATTGAAAAAAGTTTTTTTTTAAATCACATTTGAAAACCCTTCTAAATTGTATTCTACGTCTGTCCTTCTAGTGCTGAACGTAAAAAAATATTTTAGACCCTTTTCATACAAAATTTATAAAAATATTTTTCACCTTTGTTATAAAAAAATTGTATCCCTTCATATGCAGAACTAGTTGCATTGTGGATTTTGCCTAAAACATGATTTTAGAAAATATTCATTGAATTATTTTTTTTTAAATCACATTTGAAAACCCTTGTATGTTGAAATCTACATATGTCCTTCTAATGCTGAACGTAAAAAAATATTTTAGACCCTTTTCATGCAAAATGTATAAAAAATATTTTTCACGTTTGTTATAAAAAAAAAATGTATCCCTTCATATGCTGAACTAGTTGTATTGTGGATTTTGCCTAAAACATGATTTTAGAAAATATTCATTGATTTATTTATTTTTTTAATCACATTTGAAAACACTTGTATGTTGAATTCTACATATGTCCTTCTAGTGCTGAACGTTAAAAAAATATTTTAGACCCTTTTCATGCAAAATGTATAAAAATATTTTTCACCTTTGTTATAAAAAAATTGTATCCCTTCATATACCGAACTAGTTGCATTGTGGATTTTGCCTAAAACATGATTTTAGACAATATTCATTGAAAAAAGCTTTTAAAAAATCACATTTGAAAACCCCTCTAAATTGTATTCTACGCCTGTCCTTCTAGTGCTGAACGTAAAAAAACATATTTTAGACCCTTTTCATGCAAAATGTATAAAAAATATTTTTCACATTTTTTTATTTAAAAAACGTTGTATCCCTTCATATGCCGAACTAGTTTTTTTGTGGATTTTGCCTAAAACATGATTTTAGAAAATATTCATTGAAAAAAGCTTTTTTTAAATCACATTTGAAAACCCTTCTAAATTGTATTCTACGTCTGTCCTTCTAGTGATGAATGTTAAAAAATATGTTAGACCCTTTTCATGCAAAATTTATAAAAAATATTTTTCACATTTTTTATAAAAAAAACTTTGTATCCCTTCATATGCCGAACTAGTTTTTGTGTGGATTTTGCCTAAAACATGATTTAAGACAATATTCATTGAAAAAAGCTTTTAAAAAAATCACATTTGAAAACCCTTCAAAATTGTATTCTACGTCTGTCCTTCTAGTGCTGAACGTAAAAAAAATATTTTAGACCCTTTTCATGCAAAATGTATAAAAAATATTATTCACGTTTGTTATAAAAAAAAATGTATCCCTTCATATGCCGAACTAGTTGCATTGTGGATTTTGCCTAAAACATGATTTTAGAAAATATTCATAGAATTATTTTTTTTTAATCACATTTGAAAACCCTTGTATGTTGAATTCTACATATGTCCTTCTAGTGCTGAACGTTAAAAAAATATTTTAGAACCTTTTCATGCAAAATGTATAAAAATATTTTTCACGTTTGTTATAAAAAAAATTGTATCCCTTCCTATGCCGAACTAGTTGCATTATGGATTTTGCCTAAAACATGATTTTAGACAATATTCATTGAAAAAAGTTTTTTTTAAATCACATTTGAAAACCCTTCTAAATTGTATTCTACGTCTGTCCTTCTAGTGCTGAACGTAAAAAAATATTTTAGACCCTTTTCATACAAAATTTATAAAAATATTTTTCACCTTTGTTATAAAAAAAATTGTATCCCTTCATATGCAGAACTAGTTGCATTGTGGATTTTGCCTAAAACATGATTTTAGAAAATATTCATTGAATTATTTTTTTTAAAATCACATTTGAAAACCCTTGTATGTTGAAATCTACATATGTCCTTCTAATGCTGAACGTAAAAAAAATATTTTAGACCCTTTTCATGCAAAATGTATAAAAAATATTTTTCACGTTTGTTATAAAAAAAATTGTATCCCTTCATATGCCGAACTAGTTGCATTGTGGATTTTGCCTAAAACATGATTTTAGAAAATATTCATTGATTTATTTATTTTTTTAATCACATTTGAAAACACTTGTATGTTGAATTCTACATATGTCCTTCTAGTGCTGAACGTTAAAAAAATATTTTAGACCCTTTTCATGCAAAATGTATAAAAATATTTTTCACCTTTGTTATAAAAAAATTGTATCCCTTCATATACCGAACTAGTTGCATTGTGGATTTTGCCTAAAACATGATTTTAGACAATATTCATTGAAAAAAGCTTTTAAAAAATCACATTTGAAAACCCCTCTAAATTGTATTCTACGCCTGTCCTTCTAGTGCTGAACGTAAAAAAACATATTTTAGACCCTTTTCATGCAAAATGTATAAAAATATTTTTCACATTTTTTATTTAAAAAACGTTGTATCCCTTCATATGCCGAACTAGTTTTTTTGTGGATTTTGCCTAAAACATGATTTTAGAAAATATTCATTGAAAAAAGCTTTTTTTAAATCACATTTGAAAACCCTTCTAAATTGTATTCTACGTCTGTCCTTCTAGTGATGAATGTTAAAAAATATGTTAGACCCTTTTCATGCAAAATTTATAAAAAATATTTTTCACATTTTTTATAAAAAAACTTTGTATCCCTTCATATGCCGAACTAGTTTTTGTGTGGATTTTGCCTAAAACATGATTTAAGACAATATTCATTGAAAAAGCTTTTAAAAAATCACATTTGAAAACCCTTCAAAATTGTATTCTACGTCTGTCCTTCTAGTGCTGAACGTAAAAAAATATTTTAGACCCTTTTCATGCAAAATGTATAAAAAAATATTATTCACGTTTGTTATAAAAAAAATGTATCCCTTCATATGCCGAACTAGTTGCATTGTGGATTTTGCCTAAAACATGATTTTAGAAAATATTCATAGAATTATTTTTTTTTAAATCACATTTGAAAACCCTTGTATGTTGAATTCTACATATGTCCTTCTAGTGCTGAACGTTAAAAAAATATTTTGAACCTTTTCATGCAAAATGTATAAAAATATTTTTCAGGTTTGTTATAAAAAAAATTGTATCCCTTCCTATGCCGAACTAGTTGCATTATGGATTTTGCCTAAAACATGATTTTAGACAATATTCATTGAAAAAAGTTTTTTTTAAATCACATTTGAAAACCCTTCTAAATTGTATTCTACGTCTGTCCTTCTAGTGCTGAACGTAAAAAATATTTTAGACCCTTTTCATACAAAATTTATAAAAATATTTTTCACCTTTGTTATAAAAAAAATTGTATCCCTTCATATGCAGAACTAGTTGCATTGTGGATTTTGCCTAAAACATGATTTTAGAAAATATTCATTGAATTATTTTTTTTAAATCACATTTGAAAACCCTTGTATGTTGAAATCTACATATGTCCTTCTAATGCTGAACGTAAAAAAATATTTTAGACCCTTTTCATGCAAAATGTATAAAAATATTTTTCACGTTTGTTATAAAAAAAATGTATCCCTTCATATGCTGAACTAGTTGTATTGTGGATTTTGCCTAAAACATGATTTTAGAAAATATTCATTGATTTATTTATTTTTTTAATCACATTTGAAAACACTTGTATGTTGAATTCTACATATGTCCTTCTAGTGCTGAACGTTAAAAAAATATTTTAGACCCTTTTCATGCAAAATGTATAAAAATATTTTTCACCTTTGTTATAAAAAAAATTGTATCCCTTCATATACCGAACTAGTTGCATTGTGGATTTTGCCTAAAACATGATTTTAGACAATATTCATTGAAAAAAGCTTTTAAAAAATCACATTTGAAAACCCCTCTAAATTGTATTCTACGCCTGTCCTTCTAGTGCTGAACGTAAAAAAACATATTTTAGACCCTTTTCATGCAAAATGTATAAAAATATTTTTTCACATTTTTTATTTAAAAAACGTTGTATCCCTTCATATGCCGAACTAGTTTTTTTGTGGATTTTGCCTAAAACATGATTTTAGAAAATATTCATTGAAAAAAGCTTTTTTTAAATCACATTTGAAAACCCTTCTAAATTGTATTCTACGTCTGTCCTTCTAGTGATGAATGTTAAAAAAATATGTTAGACCCTTTTCATGCAAAATTTATAAAAATATTTTTCACATTTTTTATAAAAAAACTTTGTATCCCTTCATATGCCGAACTAGTTTTTGTGTGGATTTTGCCTAAAACATGATTTAAGACAATATTCATTGAAAAAAGCTTTTTAAAAAATCACATTTGAAAACCCTTCAAAATTGTATTCTACGTCTGTCCTTCTAGTGCTGAACGTAAAAAAAATATTTTAGACCCTTTTCATGCAAAATGTATAAAAAATATTATTCACGTTTGTTATAAAAAAAAATGTATCCCTTCATATGCCGAACTAGTTGCATTGTGGATTTTGCCTAAAACATGATTTTAGAAAATATTCATAGAATTATTTTTTTTTAAATCACATTTGAAAACCCTTGTATGTTGAATTCTACATATGTCCTTCTAGTGCTGAACGTTAAAAAAATATTTTGAACCTTTTCATGCAAAATGTATAAAAATATTTTTCAGGTTTGTTATAAAAAAATTGTATCCCTTCCTATGCCGAACTAGTTGCATTATGGATTTTGCCTAAAACATGATTTTAGACAATATTCATTGAAAAAAGTTTTTTTTTAAATCACATTTGAAAACCCTTCTAAATTGTATTCTACGTCTGTCCTTCTAGTGCTGAACGTAAAAAATATTTTAGACCCTTTTCATACAAAATTTATAAAAATATTTTTCACCTTTGTTATAAAAAAAATTGTATCCCTTCATATAAAGAACTAGTTGCATTGTGGATTTTGCCTAAAACATGATTTTAGAAAATATTCATTGAATTATTTTTTTTAAAATCACATTTGAAAACCCTTGTATGTTGAAATCTACATATGTCCTTCTAATGCTGAACGTAAAAAAAATATTTTAGACCCTTTTCATGCAAAATGTATAAAAAATATTTTTCACGTTTGTTATATGCCGAACTAGCTTTTTTGTGGATTTTGCCTAAAACATGATTTTAGACAATATTCATTGAAAAAAGCTTTTTAAAAAATCACATTTGAAAACCCTTCAAAAAATGTATTCTACGTCTGTCCTTCTAGTGCTGAACGTAGAAAAAATATTTTTGACCCTTTTCATGCAAAATGTATAAAACATATTTTTCACGTTTGTTATAAAAATAATTGTATCCCTTCATATTTAGAACTAGTTGCATTGTGGATTTTGCCTAAAACATGATTTTAGAAAATATTCATTGAATTTTTTTTTTAATCACATTTGAAAACACTTGTATGTTGAATTCTACATATGTCCGTCTAGTGCTGAACATAAAAAAATATTTTAGACCGTTTTCATGCAAAATGTATAAAAATATTTTTCACCTTTGTTATAAAAAAAATGGTATCCCTTCATATGCCGAACTAGTTGCATTGTGGATTTTGCCTAAAACATGATTTTAGACAATATTCATTGAAGAAAGCTTTTTTTAAATCACATTTGAAAACCCTTCTAAATTGTATTCTACGTCTGTCCTACTAGTGCTGAACGTAAAAAAATATTTTAGACCCTTTTCATGCAAAATGTAGAAAAATATTTTTCACCTCTGTTATAAATTTTTTGTATCCCTTCATATGCCGAACTAGTTGCATTGTGGATTTTGCCTAAAACATGATTTTAGAAAATATTCATTGAATTTTTTTTTTTAAATCACATTTGAAAACCCTTGTATGTTGAATTCTACATATGTCCTTCTAGTGCTGAACGTTAAAAAAATATTTTAGAACCTTTTCATGCAAAATGTATAAAAATATTTTTCACGTTTGTTATAAAAAAAATTGTATCCCTTCCTATGCCGAACTAGTTGCATTATGGATTTTGCCTAAAACATGATTTTAGACAATATT
Source organism: Coregonus clupeaformis (assembly GCF_020615455.1). Lineage (NCBI taxonomy): Eukaryota > Metazoa > Chordata > Actinopteri > Salmoniformes > Salmonidae > Coregonus > Coregonus clupeaformis. The sequence goes on along the minus strand of NW_025535120.1, from coordinate 85,357 downwards.
CATTGAAAAAAGCTTTTTTTAAATCACATTTGAAAACCCTTCTAAATTGTATTCTACGTCTGTTCTTCTAGTGCTGAACGTAAAAAAATATATTAGACCCTTTTCATGCAAAATGTATAAAAAATATTATTCACGTTTGTTACAAAAAAAATGGTATCCCTTCATATGCTGAACTAGTTGCATTGTGGATTTTGCCTAAAACATGATTTTAGACAATATTCATTGAATTTTTTTTTTATCACATTTGAAAACCCTTGTAAGTTGAATTCTACATTTGTCCTTCTAGTGCTGAACGTAAAAAAAATATTTTAGAACCTTTTCATGCAAAATGTATAAAAATATTTTTCAGGTTTGTTATAAAAATAATTGTATCCCTTCATATTTAGAACTAGTTGCATTGTGGATTTTGCCTAAAACATGATTTTAGACAATATTCATTGAAAAAAGCTTTTTAAAAAATCACATTTGAAAACCCTTCAAAAAATGTATTCTACGTCTGTCCTTCTAGTGCTGAACGTAGAAAAAATATTTTAGACCCTTTTCATGCAAAATGTATAAAAAATATTTTTCACGTTTGTTATAAAAATAATTGTATCCCTTCATATTTAGAACTAGTTGCATTGTGGATTTTGCCTAAAACATGATTTTAGAAAATATTCATTGAATTTTTTTTTTTAATCACATTTGAAAACACTTGTATGTTGAATTCTACATATGTCCGTCTAGTGCTGAACGTAAAAAATATATTTTAGACCCTTTTCATGCAAAATGTATAAAAATATTTTTCAGGTTTGTTATAAAAATAATTGTATCCCTTCATATTTAGAACTAGTTGCATTGTGGATTTTGCCTAAAACATGATTTTAGACAATATTCATTGAAAAAAGCTTTTTAAAAATCACATTTGAAAACCCTTCAAAAATGTATTCTACGTCTGTCCTTCTAGTGCTGAACGTAGAAAAAATATTTTAGACCCTTTTCATGCAAAATGTATAAAAAATATTTTTCACGTTTGTTATAAAAATAATTGTATCCCTTCATATTTAGAACTAGTTGCATTGTGGATTTTGCCTAAAACATGATTTTAGAAAATATTCATTGAATTTTTTTTTTTAATCACATTTGAAAACACTTGTATGTTGAATTCTACATATGTCTGTCTAGTGCTGAACGTAAAAAAAATATTTTAGACCGTTTTCATGCAAAATGTATAAAAATATTTTTCACCTTTGTTATAAAAAAAATGGTATCCCTTCATATGCCGAACTAGTTGCATTGTGGATTTTGCCTAAAACATGATTTTAGACAATATTCATTGAAGAAAGCTTTTTTTTAAATCACATTTGAAAACCCTTCTAAATTGTATTCTACGTCTGTCCTACTAGTGCTGAACGTAAAAAAAATATTTTAGACCCTTTTCATGCAAAATGTAGAAAAAATATTTTTCACCTCTGTTATAAATTTTTTTGTATCCCTTCATATGCCTAACTAGTTGCATTGTGGATTTTGCCTAAAACATGATTTTAGAAAATATTCATTGAATTTTTTTTTTTTAAATCACATTTGAAAACCCTTGTATGTTGAATTCTACATATGTCCTTCTAGTGCTGAACGTTAAAAAAATATTTTAGAACCTTTTCATGCAAAATGTATAAAAATATTTTTCAGGTTTGTTATAAAAAAATTGTATCCCTTCCTATGCCGAACTAGTTGCATTATGGATTTTGCCTAAAACATGATTTTAGACAATATTCATTGAAAAAAGCTTTTTAAAAAATCACATTTGAAAACCCTTCTAAATTGTATTCTACGCCTGTCCTTCTAGTGCTGAACGTAAAAAAAATATTTTAGACCCTTTTCATGCAAAATGTATAAAAAATATTTTTCACGTTTGTTATAAAAAAAAATGTATCCCTTCATATGCTGAACTAGTTGTATTGTGGATTTTGCCTAAAACATGATTTTAGAAAATATTCATTAATTTATTTATTTTTTTAATCACATTTGAAAACACTTGTATGTTGAATTCTACATATGTCCTTCTAGTGCTGAACGTTAAAAAATATTTTAGACCCTTTTCATGCAAAATGTATAAAAATATTTTTCACCTTTGTTATAAAAAAATTGTATCCCTTCATATGCCGAACTAGTTGCATTGTGGATTTTGCCTAAAACATGATTTTAGACAATATTCATTGAAAAAGCTTTTAAAAAAATCACATTTGAAAACCCTTCTAAATTGTATTCTACGCCTGTCCTTCTAGTGCTGAACGTAAAAAAACATATTTTAGACCCTTTTCATGCAAAATGTATAAAAAATATTTTTCACGTTTTTTATTTAAAAAACGTTGTATCCCTTCATATGCCGAACTAGTTGCATTATGGATTTTGCCTAAAACATGATTTTAGACAATATTCATTGAAAAAAGCTTTTTTTTAAATCACATTTGAAAACCCTTCTAAATTGTATTCTACGTCTGTTCTTCTAGTGCTGAACGTAAAAAAAATATATTAGACCCTTTTCATGCAAAATGTATAAAAAAATGTATAAAAAATATTATAAAAAAAATGGTATCCCTTCATATGCCGAACTAGTTGCATTGTGGATTTTGCCTAAAACATGATTTTAGAAAATATTCATTGAATTATTTTTTTTAAAATCACATTTGAAAAACCTTGTATGTTATATTCTACATATGTCCTTCTAGTGCTGCACGTAAAAAAATATGTTAGACCCTTTTCATGCAAAATTTATAAAAAATATTTTTCACGTTTTTTATAAAAAAACTTTGTATCCCTTCATATGCCAAACTAGTTTTTTTGTGGATTTTGCCTAAAACATGATTTTAGACAATATTCATTGAAAAAAGCTTTTTAAAAAATCACATTTGAAAACCCTTCTAAATTGTATTCTACATCTGTCCTTCTAGTGCTGAACGTTAAAAAAATATATTAGACCCTTTTCATGCAAAATGTATAAAAATATTTTTCACGTTTGTTATAAAAAAAATTGTATCCCTTCATATGCCGAACTAGTTGCATTGTGGATTTTGCCTAAAACATGATTTTAGAAAATATTCATTAATTTATTTATTTTTTTAATCACATTTGAAAACACTTGTATGTTGAATTCTACATATGTCCTTCTAGTGCTGAACGTTAAAAAATATTTTAGACCCTTTTCATGCAAAATGTATAAAAATATTTTTCACCTTTGTTATAAAAAAAATTGTATCCCTTCATATGCCGAACTAGTTGCATTGTGGATTTTGCCTAAAACATGATTTTAGACAATATTCATTGAAAAAAGCTTTTTTTTAAATCACATTTGAAAACCCTTCTAAATTGTATTCTACGTCTGTTCTTCTAGTGCTGAACGTAAAAAAATATATTAGACCCTTTTCATGCAAAATGTATAAAAATATTATTCACGTTTGTTATAAAAAAAATTGTATCCCTTCATATGCCGAACTAGTTGCATTGTGGATTTTGCCTAAAACATGATTTTAGAAAATATTCATTGAATTATTTTTTTAAAATCACATTTGAAAAACCTTGTATGTTATATTCTACATATGTCCTTCTAGTGCTGCACGTAAAAAAATATGTTAGACCCTTTTCATGCAAAATTTATAAAAATATTTTTCACGTTTTTTATAAAAAAACTTTGTATCCCTTCATATGCCGAACTAGTTTTTTGTGGATTTTGCCTAAAACATGATTTTAGACAATATTCATTGAAAAAAGCTTTTTAAAAAAATCACATTTGAAAACCCTTCTAAATTGTATTCTACATCTGTCCTTCTAGTGCTGAACGTTAAAAAAATATATTAGACCCTTTTCATGCAAAATGTATAAAAATATTTTTCACGTTTGTTATAAAAAAAAACTTGTATCCCTTCATATGCCGAACTAGTTGCATTGTGGATTTTGCCTAAAACATGATTTTAGACAATATTCATTGAAAAAAGCTTTTAAAAAAATCACATTTGAAAACCCTTCTAAATTGTATTCTACGCCTGTCCTTCTAGTGCTGAACGTAAAAAAAATATTTTAGACCCTTTTCATGCAAAATGTATAAAAAATATTTTTCACATTTTTTATTTAAAAAACGTTGTATCCCTTCATATGCCGAACTAGTTTTTTTGTGGATTTTGCCTAAAACATGATTTTAGAAAATATTCATTGAAAAAAGCTTTTTTTAAATCACATTTGAAAACCCTTCTAAATTGTATTCTACGTCTGTCCTTCTAGTGATGAATGTTAAAAAATATGTTAGACCCTTTTCATGCAAAATTTATAAAAAATATTTTTCACGTTTTTTATAAAAAAACTTTGTATCCCTTCATATGCCGAACTAGTTTTTGTGTGGATTTTGCCTAAAACATGATTTAAGACAATATTCATTGAAAAAAGCTTTTAAAAAATCAAATTTGAAAACCCTTCAAAATTGTATTCTACGTCTGTCCTTCTAGTGCTGAACGTAAAAAAACATATTTTAGACCCTTTTCATGCAAAATGTATAAAAATTATTTTTCACGTTTTTTATTTAAAAAACGTTGTATCCCTTCATATGCCGAACTAGTTTTTTTGTGGATTTTGCCTAAAACATGATTTTAGAAAATATTCATTGAAAAAAGATTTTTTTAAATCACATTTGAAAACCCTTCTAAATTGTATTCTACGTCTGTCCTTCTAGTGCTGAACGTAAAAAAATATTTTAGACCCTTTTCATGCAAAATGTATAAAAAATATTTTTCACGTTTGTTATAAAAAAAAATGTATCCCTTCATATGCCGAACTAGTTGCATTGTGGATTTTGCCTAAAACATGATTTTAGAAAATATTCATAGAATTTTTTTTTTAATCACATTTGAAAACCCTTGTATGTTGAATTCTACATATGTCCTTCTAGTGCTGAACGTAAAAAAAATATTTTAGACCCTTTTCATGCAAAATGTATAAAAATATTTTTCAGGTTTGTTATAAAAAAAAATTGTATCCCTTCCTATGCCGAACTAGTTGCATTATGGATTTTGCCTAAAACATGATTTTAGACAATATTCATTGAAAAAAGCTTTTTAAAAATCACATTTGAAAACCCTTCTAAATTGTATTCTACGCCTGTCCTTCTAGTGCTGAACGTAAAAAAATATTTTAGACCCTTTTCATGCAAAATGTATAAAAAATATTTTTCACGTTTGTTATAAAAAAAATGTATCCCTTCATATGCTGAACTAGTTGTATTGTGGATTTTGCCTAAAACATGATTTTAGAAAATATTCATTAATTTATTTATTTTTTTAATCACATTTGAAAACACTTGTATGTTGAATTCTACATATGTCCTTCTAGTGCTGAACGTTAAAAAAATATTTTAGACCCTTTTCATGCAAAATGTATAAATAATATTTTTCACGTTTTTTATTTAAAAAACGTTGTATCCCTTCATATGCCGAACTAGTTGCATTATGGATTTTGCCTAAAACATGATTTTAGACAATATTCATTGAAAAAAGCTTTTTTTAAATCACATTTGAAAACCCTTCTAAATTGTATTCTACGTCTGTTCTTCTAGTGCTGAACGTAAAAAAAATATATTAGACCCTTTTCATGCAAAATGTATAAAAAATATTATTCACGTTTGTTATAAAAAAAATTGTATCCCTTCATATGCCGAACTAGTTGCATTGTGGATTTTGCCTAAAACATGATTTTAGAAAATATTCATTGAATTATTTTTTTTAAAATCACATTTGAAAAACCTTGTATGTTATATTCTACATATGTCCTTCTAGTGCTGCACGTAAAAAAATATGTTAGACCCTTTTCATGCAAAATTTATAAAAAATATTTTTCACGTTTTTTATAAAAAAACTTTGTATCCCTTCATATGCCGAACTAGTTTTTTTGTGGATTTTGCCTAAAACATGATTTTAGACAATATTCATTGAAAAAAGCTTTTTAAAAATCACATTTGAAAACCCTTCTAAATTGTATTCTACATCTGTCCTTCTAGTGCTGAACGTTAAAAAAATATTTTAGACCCTTTTCATGCAAAATGTATAAAAATATTTTTCACCTTTGTTATAAAAAAATGGTATCCCTTCATATACCGAACTAGTTGCATTGTGGATTTTGCCTAAAACATGATTTTAGACAATATTCATTGAAAAAAGCTTTTAAAAAATCACATTTGAAAACCCCTCTAAATTGTATTCTACGCCTGTCCTTCTAGTGCTGAACGTAAAAAAACATATTTTAGACCCTTTTCATGCAAAATGTATAAAAAATATTTTTCACATTTTTTATTTAAAAAACGTTGTATCCCTTCATATGCCGAACTAGTTTTTTTGTGGATTTTGCCTAAAACATGATTTTAGAAAATATTCATTGAAAAAAGCTTTTTTTTAAATCACATTTGAAAACCCTTCTAAATTGTATTCTACGTCTGTCCTTCTAGTGATGAATGTTAAAAATATGTTAGACCCTTTTCATGCAAAATTTATAAAAATATTTTTCACATTTTTATAAAAAACTTTGTATCCCTTCATATGCCGAACTAGTTTTTGTGTGGATTTTGCCTAAAACATGATTTAAGACAATATTCATTGAAAAAAGCTTTTAAAATCACATTTGAAAACCCTTCTAAATTGTATTCTACATCTGTCCTTCTAGTGCTGAACGTAAAAAAAATATATTAGACCCTTTTCATGCAAAATGTATAAAAATATTTTTCACGTTTGTTATAAAAAAAATTGTATCCCTTCATATGCCGAACTAGTTGCATTGTGGATTTTGCCTAAAACATGATTTTAGACAATATTCATTGAAAAAAGCTTTTAAAAAAATCACATTTGAAAACCCTTCTAAATTGTATTCTACGCCTGTCCTTCTAGTGCTGAACGTAAAAAAATATTTTAGACCCTTTTCATGCAAAATGTATAAAAATATTTTCACATTTTTTATTTAAAAACGTTGTATCCCTTCATATGCCGAACTAGTTTTTTTGTGGATTTTGCCTAAAACATGATTTTAGAAAATATTCATTGAAAAAAGCTTTTTTTTAAATCACATTTGAAAACCCTTCTAAATTGTATTCTACGTCTGTCCTTCTAGTGATGAATGTTAAAAAATATGTTAGACCCTTTTCATGCAAAATTTATAAAAAAATATTTTTCACGTTTTTTATAAAAAAACTTTGTATCCCTTCATATGCCGAACTAGTTTTTGTGTGGATTTTGCCTAAAACATGATTTAAGACAATATTCATTGAAAAAAGCTTTTAAAAAATCAAATTTGAAAACCCTTCAAAATTGTATTCTACGTCTGTCCTTCTAGTGCTGAACGTAAAAAAACATATTTTAGACCCTTTTCATGCAAAATGTATAAACATTATTTTTTCACGTTTTTTTATTTAAAAAACGTTGTATCCCCTTCATATGCCGAACTAGTTTTTTTGTGGATTTTGCCTAAAACATGATTTTAGAAAATATTCATTGAAAAAGATTTTTTTAAATCACATTTGAAAACCCTTCTAAATTGTATTCTACGTCTGTCCTTCTAGTGCTGAACGTAAAAAAATATATTAGACCCTTTTCATGCAAAATGTATAAAAATATTATTCACGTTTGTTATAAAAAAAATGTATCCCTTCATATGCCGAACTAGTTGCATTGTGGATTTTGCCTAAAACATGATTTTAGAAAATATTCATTGAATTTTTTTTTTTAAATCACATTTGAAAACCCTTGTATGTTGAATTCTACATATGTCCTTCTAGTGCTGAACGTTAAAAAAATATTTTAGAACCTTTTCATGCAAAATGTATAAAAATATTTTTCACGTTTGTTATAAAAAAATTGTATCCCTTCCTATGCCGAACTAGTTGCATTATGGATTTTGCCTAAAACATGATTTTAGACAATATTCATTGAAAAAAGCTTTTAAAAAATCACATTTGAAAACCCTTCTAAATTGTATTCTACGCCTGTCCTTCTAGTGCTGAACGTAAAAAATATTTTAGACCCTTTTCATGCAAAATGTATAAAAATATTTTTCACGTTTGTTATAAAAAAAAATGTATCCCTTCATATGCTGAACTAGTTGTATTGTGGATTTTGCCTAAAACATGATTTTAGAAAATATTCATTGATTTATTTATTTTTTTAATCACATTTGAAAACACTTGTATGTTGAATTCTACATATGTCCTTCTAGTGCTGAACGTTAAAAAAATATTTTAGACCCTTTTCATGCAAAATGTATAAAAATATTTTTCACCTTTGTTATAAAAAAAATTGTATCCCTTCATATACCGAACTAGTTGCATTGTGGATTTTGCCTAAAACATGATTTTAGACAATATTCATTGAAAAAAGCTTTTTAAAAAATCACATTTGAAAACCCCTCTAAATTGTATTCTACGCCTGTCCTTCTAGTGCTGAACGTAAAAAAACATATTTTAGACCCTTTTCATGCAAAATGTATAAAAAATATTTTTCACATTTTTTATTTAAAAAACGTTGTATCCCTTCATATGCCGAACTAGTTTTTTTGTGGATTTTGCCTAAAACATGATTTTAGAAAATATTCATTGAAAAAAGCTTTTTTTAAATCACATTTGAAAACCCTTCTAAATTGTATTCTACGTCTGTCCTTCTAGTGATGAATGTTAAAAAATATGTTAGACCCTTTTCATGCAAAATTTATAAAAATATTTTTCACATTTTTTATAAAAAAACTTTGTATCCCTTCATATGCCGAACTAGTTTTTGTGTGGATTTTGCCTAAAACATGATTTAAGACAATATTCATTGAAAAAGCTTTTTAAAAAATCACATTTGAAAACCCTTCAAAATTGTATTCTACGTCTGTCCTTCTAGTGCTGAACGTAAAAAAATATTTTAGACCCTTTTCATGCAAAATGTATAAAAAATATTATTCACGTTTGTTATAAAAAAATGTATCCCTTCATATGCCGAACTAGTTGCATTGTGGATTTTGCCTAAAACATGATTTTAGAAAATATTCATAGAATTATTTTTTTTTAAATCACATTTGAAAACCCTTGTATGTTGAATTCTACATATGTCCTTCTAGTGCTGAACGTTAAAAAAATATTTTAGACCCTTTTCATGCAAAATGTATAAAAATATTTTTCACCTTTGTTATAAAAAAAATTGTATCCCTTCATATACCGAACTAGTTGCATTGTGGATTTTGCCTAAAACATGATTTTAGACAATATTCATTGAAAAAAGCTTTTTAAAAAATCACATTTGAAAACCCCTCTAAATTGTATTCTACGCCTGTCCTTCTAGTGCTGAACGTAAAAAAACATATTTTAGACCCTTTTCATGCAAAATGTATAAAAAATATTTTTCACGTTTGTTATAAAAAAAAATGTATCCCTTCATATGCTGAACTAGTTGTATTGTGGATTTTGCCTAAAACATGATTTTAGAAAATATTCATTGATTTATTTATTTTTTTAATCACATTTGAAAACACTTGTATGTTGAATTCTACATATGTCCTTCTAGTGCTGAACGTTAAAAAAATATTTTAGACCCTTTTCATGCAAAATGTATAAAAATATTTTTCACCTTTGTTATAAAAAAAATTGTATCCCTTCATATACCGAACTAGTTGCATTGTGGATTTTGCCTAAAACATGATTTTAGACAATATTCATTGAAAAAAGCTTTTTAAAAAAATCACATTTGAAAACCCCTCTAAATTGTATTCTACGCCTGTCCTTCTAGTGCTGAACGTAAAAAAACATATTTTAGACCCTTTTCATGCAAAATGTATAAAAAATATTTTTCACATTTTTTATTTAAAAAACGTTGTATCCCTTCATATGCCGAACTAGTTTTTTTGTGGATTTTGCCTAAAACATGATTTTAGAAAATATTCATTGAAAAAAGCTTTTTTTTAAATCACATTTGAAAACCCTTCTAAATTGTATTCTACGTCTGTCCTTCTAGTGATGAATGTTAAAAAATATGTTAGACCCTTTTCATGCAAAATTTATAAAAAATATTTTTCACATTTTTTATAAAAAAACTTTGTATCCCTTCATATGCCGAACTAGTTTTTGTGTGGATTTTGCCTAAAACATGATTTAAGACAATATTCATTGAAAAAAGCTTTTTAAAAAATCACATTTGAAAACCCTTCAAAATTGTATTCTACGTCTGTCCTTCTAGTGCTGAACGTAAAAAAAATATTTTAGACCCTTTTCATGCAAAATGTATAAAAAATATTATTCACGTTTGTTATAAAAAAATGGTATCCCTTCATATGCCGAACTAGTTGCATTGTGGATTTTGCCTAAAACATGATTTTAGAAAATATTCATAGAATTATTTTTTTTTAAATCACATTTGAAAACCCTTGTATGTTGAATTCTACATATGTCCTTCTAGTGCTGAACGTTAAAAAAATATTTTTGAACCTTTTCATGCAAAATGTATAAAAATATTTTTTCAGGTTTGTTATAAAAAAAATTGTATCCCTTCCTATGCCGAACTAGTTGCATTATGGATTTTGCCTAAAACATGATTTTAGACAATATTCATTGAAAAAAGTTTTTTTAAATCACATTTGAAAACCCTTCTAAATTGTATTCTACGTCTGTCCTTCTAGTGCTGAACGTAAAAAAAATATTTTAGACCCTTTTCATACAAAATTTATAAAAATATTTTTCACCTTTGTTATAAAAAAATTGTATCCCTTCATATGCAGAACTAGTTGCATTGTGGATTTTGCCTAAAACATGATTTTAGAAAATATTCATTGAATTATTTTTTTTTAAATCACATTTGAAAACCCTTGTATGTTGAAATCTACATATGTCCTTCTAATGCTGAACGTAAAAAAATATTTTTGACCCTTTTCATGCAAAATGTATAAAAAATATTTTTCACGTTTGTTATAAAAAAAAATGTATCCCTTCATATGCTGAACTAGTTGTATTGTGGATTTTGCCTAAAACATGATTTTAGAAAATATTCATTGATTTATTTATTTTTTTAAATCACATTTGAAAACACTTGTATGTTGAATTCTACATATGTCCTTCTAGTGCTGAACGTTAAAAAAATATTTTAGACCCTTTTCATGCAAAATGTATAAAAATATTTTTCACCTTTGTTATAAAAAAAATTGTATCCCTTCATATACCGAACTAGTTGCATTGTGGATTTTGCCTAAAACATGATTTTAGACAATATTCATTGAAAAAAGCTTTTAAAAAATCACATTTGAAAACCCCTCTAAATTGTATTCTACGCCTGTCCTTCTAGTGCTGAACGTAAAAAAACATATTTTAGACCCTTTTCATGCAAAATGTATAAAAATATTTTTCACATTTTTTATTTAAAAAACGTTGTATCCCTTCATATGCCGAACTAGTTTTTTTTGTGGATTTTGCCTAAAACATGATTTTAGAAAATATTCATTGAAAAAAGCTTTTTTTAAATCACATTTGAAAACCCTTCTAAATTGTATTCTACGTCTGTCCTTCTAGTGATGAATGTTAAAAAATATGTTAGACCCTTTTCATGCAAAATTTATAAAAATATTTTTCACATTTTTTATAAAAAAACTTTGTATCCCTTCATATGCCGAACTAGTTTTTGTGTGGATTTTGCCTAAAACATGATTTAAGACAATATTCATTGAAAAAAGCTTTTTAAAAAATCACATTTGAAAACCCTTCAAAATTGTATTCTACGTCTGTCCTTCTAGTGCTGAACGTAAAAAAAATATTTTAGACCCTTTTCATGCAAAATGTATAAAAAATATTATTCACGTTTGTTATAAAAAAAATGTATCCCTTCATATGCCGAACTAGTTGCATTGTGGATTTTGCCTAAAACATGATTTTAGAAAATATTCATAGAATTATTTTTTTTTAAATCACATTTGAAAACCCTTGTATGTTGAATTCTACATATGTCCTTCTAGTGCTGAACGTTAAAAAAATATTTTTGAACCTTTTCATGCAAAATGTATAAAAATATTTTTCAGGTTTGTTATAAAAAAAATTGTATCCCTTCCTATGCCGAACTAGTTGCATTATGGATTTTGCCTAAAACATGATTTTAGACAATATTCATTGAAAAAGTTTTTTTTTAAATCACATTTGAAAACCCTTCTAAATTGTATTCTACGTCTGTCCTTCTAGTGCTGAACGTAAAAAAATATTTTAGACCCTTTTCATACAAAATTTATAAAAATATTTTTCACCTTTGTTATAAAAAAAAATTGTATCCCTTCATATGCAGAACTAGTTGCATTGTGGATTTTGCCTAAAACATGATTTTAGAAAATATTCATTGAATTATTTTTTTTAAAATCACATTTGAAAACCCTTGTATGTTGAAATCTACATATGTCCTTCTAATGCTGAACGTAAAAAAAATATTTTAGACCCTTTTCATGCAAAATGTATAAAAATATTTTTCACGTTTGTTATAAAAAAAAAATGTATCCCTTCATATGCTGAACTAGTTGTATTGTGGATTTTGCCTAAAACATGATTTTAGAAAATATTCATTGATTTATTTATTTTTTTAATCACATTTGAAAACACTTGTATGTTGAATTCTACATATGTCCTTCTAGTGCTGAACGTTAAAAAAATATTTTAGACCCTTTTCATGCAAAATGTATAAAAATATTTTTCACCTTTGTTATAAAAAAAATTGTATCCCTTCATATACCGAACTAGTTGCATTGTGGATTTTGCCTAAAACATGATTTTAGACAATATTCATTGAAAAAAGCTTTTTAAAAATCACATTTGAAAACCCCTCTAAATTGTATTCTACGCCTGTCCTTCTAGTGCTGAACGTAAAAAAACATATTTTAGACCCTTTTCATGCAAAATGTATAAAAATATTTTCTCACATTTTTTATTTAAAAAACGTTGTATCCCTTCATATGCCGAACTAGTTTTTTTTGTGGATTTTGCCTAAAACATGATTTTAGAAAATATTCATTGAAAAAAGCTTTTTTTTAAATCACATTTGAAAACCCTTCTAAATTGTATTCTACGTCTGTCCTTCTAGTGATGAATGTTAAAAAATATGTTAGACCCTTTTCATGCAAAATTTATAAAAAATATTTTTCACATTTTTTATAAAAAAACTTTGTATCCCTTCATATGCCGAACTAGTTTTTGTGTGGATTTTGCCTAAAACATGATTTAAGACAATATTCATTGAAAAAGCTTTTTAAAAAATCACATTTGAAAACCCTTCAAAATTGTATTCTACGCCTGTCCTTCTAGTGCTGAACGTAAAAAAAATATTTTAGACCCTTTTCATGCAAAATGTATAAAAAATATTATTCACGTTTGTTATAAAAAAAAATGTATCCCTTCATATGCCGAACTAGTTGCATTGTGGATTTTGCCTAAAACATGATTTTAGAAAATATTCATAGAATTATTTTTTTTTAAATCACATTTGAAAACCCTTGTATGTTGAATTCTACATATGTCCTTCTAGTGCTGAACGTTAAAAAAATATTTTTGAACCTTTTCATGCAAAATGTATAAAAATATTTTTCAGGTTTGTTATAAAAAAAATTGTATCCCTTCCTATGCCGAACTAGTTGCATTATGGATTTTGCCTAAAACATGATTTTAGACAATATTCATTGAAAAAAGTTTTTTTTTAAATCACATTTGAAAACCCTTCTAAATTGTATTCTACGTCTGTCCTTCTAGTGCTGAACGTAAAAAAATATTTTAGACCCTTTTCATACAAAATTTATAAAAATATTTTTCACCTTTGTTATAAAAAAATTGTATCCCTTCATATGCAGAACTAGTTGCATTGTGGATTTTGCCTAAAACATGATTTTAGAAAATATTCATTGAATTATTTTTTTTTAAATCACATTTGAAAACCCTTGTATGTTGAAATCTACATATGTCCTTCTAATGCTGAACGTAAAAAAAATATTTTAGACCCTTTTCATGCAAAATGTATAAAAAATATTTTTCACGTTTGTTATAAAAAAAATGTATCCCTTCATATGCTGAACTAGTTGTATTGTGGATTTTGCCTAAAACATGATTTTAGAAAATATTCATTGATTTATTTATTTTTTAATCACATTTGAAAACACTTGTATGTTGAATTCTACATATGTCCTTCTAGTGCTGAACGTTAAAAAAATATTTTAGACCCTTTTCATGCAAAATGTATAAAAATATTTTTCACCTTTGTTATAAAAAAAATTGTATCCCTTCATATACCGAACTAGTTGCATTGTGGATTTTGCCTAAAACATGATTTTAGACAATATTCATTGAAAAAAGCTTTTAAAAAAATCACATTTGAAAACCCCTCTAAATTGTATTCTACGCCTGTCCTTCTAGTGCTGAACGTAAAAAAACATATTTTAGACCCTTTTCATGCAAAATGTATAAAAATATTTTTCACATTTTTTATTTAAAAAACGTTGTATCCCTTCATATGCCGAACTAGTTTTTTTGTGGATTTTGCCTAAAACATGATTTTAGAAAATATTCATTGAAAAAAGCTTTTTTTAAATCACATTTGAAAACCCTTCTAAATTGTATTCTACGTCTGTCCTTCTAGTGATGAATGTTAAAAAATATGTTAGACCCTTTTCATGCAAAATTTATAAAAATATTTTTCACATTTTTTATAAAAAAAACTTTGTATCCCTTCATATGCCGAACTAGTTTTTGTGTGGATTTTGCCTAAAACATGATTTAAGACAATATTCATTGAAAAAAGCTTTTTAAAAATCACATTTGAAAACCCTTCAAAATTGTATTCTACGTCTGTCCTTCTAGTGCTGAACGTAAAAAAAATATTTTAGACCCTTTTCATGCAAAATGTATAAAAATATTATTCACGTTTGTTATAAAAAAAATGTATCCCTTCATATGCCGAACTAGTTGCATTGTGGATTTTGCCTAAAACATGATTTTAGAAAATATTCATAGAATTATTTTTTTAAATCACATTTGAAAACCCTTGTATGTTGAATTCTACATATGTCCTTCTAGTGCTGAACGTTAAAAAAATATTTTTGAACCTTTTCATGCAAAATGTATAAAAATATTTTTCAGGTTTGTTATAAAAAAAAATTGTATCCCTTCCTATGCCGAACTAGTTGCATTATGGATTTTGCCTAAAACATGATTTTAGACAATATTCATTGAAAAAGTTTTTTTAAATCACATTTGAAAACCCTTCTAAATTGTATTCTACGTCTGTCCTTCTAGTGCTGAACGTAAAAAAATATTTTAGACCCTTTTCATACAAAATTTATAAAAATATTTTTCACCTTTGTTATAAAAAAAATTGTATCCCTTCATATAAAGAACTAGTTGCATTGTGGATTTTGCCTAAAACATGATTTTAGAAAATATTCATTGAATTATTTTTTTTAAAATCACATTTGAAAACCCTTGTATGTTGAAATCTACATATGTCCTTCTAATGCTGAACGTAAAAAAATATTTTAGACCCTTTT
Source organism: Coregonus clupeaformis (assembly GCF_020615455.1). Lineage (NCBI taxonomy): Eukaryota > Metazoa > Chordata > Actinopteri > Salmoniformes > Salmonidae > Coregonus > Coregonus clupeaformis. The sequence goes on along the minus strand of NW_025535120.1, from coordinate 69,826 downwards.
CATGCAAAATGTATAAAAAATATTTTTTCACGTTTGTTATATGTCGAACTAGCTTTTTTTGTGGATTTTGCCTAAAACATGATTTTAGACAATATTCATTGAAAAAAGCTTTTTAAAAAATCACATTTGAAAACCCTTCAAAAATGTATTCTACGTCTGTCCTTCTAGTGCTGAACGTAGAAAAAATATTTTGACCCTTTTCATGCAAAATGTATAAAACATATTTTTCACGTTTGTTATAAAAATAATTGTATCCCTTCATATTTAGAACTAGTTGCATTGTGGATTTTGCCTAAAACATGATTTTAGAAAATATTCATTGAAATTTTTTTTTTTAATCACATTTGAAAACACTTGTATGTTGAATTCTACATATGTCTGTCTAGTGCTGAACATAAAAAAAATATTTTAGACCGTTTTCATGCAAAATGTATAAAAATATTTTTCACCTTTGTTATAAAAAACATTGTATCCCTTCATATGCCGAACTAGTTGCATTGTGGATTTTGCCTAAAACATGATTTTAGACAATATTCATTGAAGAAAGCTTTTTTTAAATCACATTTGAAAACCCTTCTAAATTGTATTCTACGTCTGTCCTACTAGTGCTGAACGTAAAAAAATATTTTAGACCCTTTTCATGCAAAATGTAGAAAAAATATTTTTCACCTCTGTTATAAATTTTTTGTATCCCTTCATATGCCGAACTAGTTGCATTGTGGATTTTGCCTAAAACATGATTTTAGAAAATATTCATTGAATTTTTTTTTTAAATCACATTTGAAAACCCTTGTATGTTGAATTCTACATATGTCCTTCTAGTGCTGAACGTTAAAAAAATATTTTAGAACCTTTTCATGCAAAATGTATAAAAATATTTTTCACGTTTGTTATAAAAAAAATTGTATCCCTTCCTATGCCGAACTAGTTGCATTATGGATTTTGCCTAAAACATGATTTTAGACAATATTCATTGAAAAAAGCTTTTTTTTAAATCACATTTGAAAACCCTTCTAAATTGTATTCTACGTCTGTTCTTCTAGTGCTGAACGTAAAAAAAATATATTAGACCCTTTTCATGCAAAATGTATAAAAAATATTATTCACGTTTGTTACAAAAAAATGGTATCCCTTCATATGCCGAACTAGTTGCATTGTGGATTTTGCCTAAAACATGATTTTAGACAATATTCATTGAATTTTTTTTTTTTTATCACATTTGAAAACCCTTGTAAGTTGAATTCTACATTTGTCCTTCTAGTGCTGAACGTAAAAAAAATATTTTAGAACCTTTTTCATGCAAAATGTATAAAAATATTTTTCAGGTTTGTTATAAAAATAATTGTATCCCTTCATATTTAGAACTAGTTGCATTGTGGATTTTGCCTAAAACATGATTTTAGACAATATTCATTGAAAAAAGCTTTTAAAAAATCACATTTGAAAACCCTTCAAAAATGTATTCTACGCCTGTCCTTCTAGTGCTGAACGTAGAAAAAATATTTTAGACCCTTTTCATGCAAAATGTATAAAAATATTTTTCACGTTTGTTATAAAAATAATTGTATCCCTTCATATTTAGAACTAGTTGCATTGTGGATTTTGCCTAAAACATGATTTTAGAAAATATTCATTGAATTTTTTTTTTTTAATCACATTTGAAAACACTTGTATGTTGAATTCTACATATGTCTGTCTAGTGCTGAACGTAAAAAATATATTTTAGACCGTTTTCATGCAAAATGTATAAAAATATTTTTCAGGTTTGTTATAAAAATAATTGTATCCCTTCATATTTAGAACTAGTTGCATTGTGGATTTTGCCTAAAACATGATTTTAGACAATATTCATTGAAAAAAGCTTTTTAAAAAATCACATTTGAAAACCCTTCAAAAATGTATTCTACGTCTGTCCTTCTAGTGCTGAACGGAAAAAATATTTTAGACCCTTTTCATGCAAAATGTATAAAAATATTTTTCACGTTTGTTATAAAAATAATTGTATCCCTTCATATTTAGAACTAGTTGCATTGTGGATTTTGCCTAAAACATGATTTTAGAAAATATTCATTGAATTTTTTTTTTAATCACATTTGAAAACACTTGTATGTTGAATTCTACATATGTCTGTCTAGTGCTGAACGTAAAAAATATATTTTAGACCGTTTTCATGCAAAATGTATAAAAATATTTTTCACCTTTGTTATAAAAAAATGGTATCCCTTCATATGCCGAACTAGTTGCATTGTGGATTTTGCCTAAAACATGATTTTAGACAATATTCATTGAAGAAAGCTTTTTTTTTAAATCACATTTGAAAACCCTTCTAAATTGTATTCTACGTCTGTCCTACTAGTGCTGAACGTAAAAAAAATATTTTAGACCCTTTTCATGCAAAATGTAGAAAAATATTTTTCACCTCTGTTATAAATTTTTTGTATCCCTTCATATGCCTAACTAGTTGCATTGTGGATTTTGCCTAAAACATGATTTTAGAAAATATTCATTGAATTTTTTTTTTTAAATCACATTTGAAAACCCTTGTATGTTGAATTCTACATATGTCCTTCTAGTGCTGAACGTTAAAAAAATATTTTAGAACCTTTTCATGCAAAATGTATAAAAATATTTTTTCAGGTTTGTTATAAAAAAATTGTATCCCTTCCTATGCCGAACTAGTTGCATTATGGATTTTGCCTAAAACATGATTTTAGACAATATTCATTGAAAAAAGCTTTTTAAAAAATCACATTTGAAAACCCTTCTAAATTGTATTCTACGCCTGTCCTTCTAGTGCTGAACGTAAAAAAAAATATTTTAGACCCTTTTCATGCAAAATGTATAAAAATATTTTTCACGTTTTGTTATAAAAAAAATGTATCCCTTCATATGCTGAACTAGTTGTATTGTGGATTTTGCCTAAAACATGATTTTAGAAAATATTCATTAATTTATTTATTTTTTTAATCACATTTGAAAACACTTGTATGTTGAATTCTACATATGTCCTTCTAGTGCTGAACGTTAAAAAAATATTTTAGACCCTTTTCATGCAAAATGTATAAAAATATTTTTCACCTTTGTTATAAAAAAAATTGTATCCCTTCATATGCCGAACTAGTTGCATTGTGGATTTTGCCTAAAACATGATTTTAGACAATATTCATTGAAAAAAGCTTTTAAAAAAATCACATTTGAAAACCCTTCTAAATTGTATTCTACGCCTGTCCTTCTAGTGCTGAACGTAAAAAAACATATTTTAGACCCTTTTCATGCAAAATGTATAAAAAATATTTTTCACGTTTTTTATTTAAAAAACGTTGTATCCCTTCATATGCCGAACTAGTTGCATTATGGATTTTGCCTAAAACATGATTTTAGACAATATTCATTGAAAAAGCTTTTTTTAAATCACATTTGAAAACCCTTCTAAATTGTATTCTACGTCTGTTCTTCTAGTGCTGAACGTAAAAAAATATATTAGACCCTTTTCATGCAAAATGTATAAAAAATATTATTCACGTTTGTTATAAAAAAATTGTATCCCTTCATATGCCGAACTAGTTGCATTGTGGATTTTGCCTAAAACATGATTTTAGAAAATATTCATTGAATTATTTTTTTTAAAATCACATTTGAAAAACCCTTGTATGTTATATTCTACATATGTCCTTCTAGTGCTGCACGTAAAAAAATATGTTAGACCCTTTTCATGCAAAATTTATAAAAATATTTTTCACGTTTTTATAAAAAAAACTTTGTATCCCTTCATATGCCGAACTAGTTTTTTTGTGGATTTTGCCTAAAACATGATTTTAGACAATATTCATTGAAAAAAGCTTTTTAAAAAATCACATTTGAAAACCCTTCTAAATTGTATTCTACATCTGTCCTTCTAGTGCTGAACGTAAAAAAAATATATTAGACCCTTTTCATGCAAAATGTATAAAAATATTTTTCACGTTTGTTATAAAAAAAATTGTATCCCTTCATATGCCGAACTAGTTGCATTGTGGATTTTGCCTAAAACATGATTTTAGACAATATTCATTGAAAAAAGCTTTTAAAAAATCACATTTGAAAACCCTTCTAAATTGTATTCTACGCCTGTCCTTCTAGTGCTGAACGTAAAAAAATATTTTAGACCCTTTTCATGCAAAATGTATAAAAATATTTTTCACATTTTTTATTTAAAAAACGTTGTATCCCTTCATATGCCGAACTAGTTTTTTTGTGGATTTTGCCTAAAACATGATTTTAGAAAATATTCATTGAAAAAAGCTTTTTTTAAATCACATTTGAAAACCCTTCTAAATTGTATTCTACGTCTGTCCTTCTAGTGATGAATGTTAAAAAATATGTTAGACCCTTTTCATGCAAAATTTATAAAAAATATTTTTCACGTTTTTTATAAAAAAACTTTGTATCCCTTCATATGCCGAACTAGTTTTTGTGTGGATTTTGCCTAAAACATGATTTAAGACAATATTCATTGAAAAAAGCTTTTTAAAAAATCAAATTTGAAAACCCTTCAAAATTGTATTCTACGTCTGTCCTTCTAGTGCTGAACGTAAAAAAACATATTTTAGACCCTTTTCATGCAAAATGTATAAAAATTATTTTTCACGTTTTTTATTTAAAAAACGTTGTATCCCTTCATATGCCGAACTAGTTTTTTTGTGGATTTTGCCTAAAACATGATTTTAGAAAATATTCATTGAAAAATATTTTTTTAAATCACATTTGAAAACCCTTCTAAATTGTATTCTACGTCTGTCCTTCTAGTGCTGAACGTAAAAAAATATATTAGACCCTTTTCATGCAAAATGTATAAAAAATATTATTCACGTTTGTTATAAAAAAATGTATCCCTTCATATGCCGAACTAGTTGCATTGTGGATTTTGCCTAAAACATGATTTTAGAAAATATTCATAGAATTTTTTTTTTTAAATCACATTTGAAAACCCTTGTATGTTGAATTCTACATATGTCCTTCTAGTGCTGAACGTTAAAAAAATATTTTAGAACCTTTTCATGCAAAATGTATAAAAAAATTTTCAGGTTTGTTATAAAAAAATTGTATCCCTTCCTATGCCGAACTAGTTGCATTATGGATTTTGCCTAAAACATGATTTTAGACAATATTCATTGAAAAAAAGCTTTTTAAAAAAATCACATTTGAAAACCCTTCTAAATTGTATTCTACGCCTGTCCTTCTAGTGCTGAACGTAAAAAAATATTTTAGACCCTTTTCATGCAAAATGTATAAAAATATTTTTCACGTTTGTTATAAAAAAAAATGTATCCCTTCATATGCTGAACTAGTTGTATTGTGGATTTTGCCTAAAACATGATTTTAGAAAATATTCATTAATTTATTTATTTTTTTAATCACATTTGAAAACACTTGTATGTTGAATTCTACATATGTCCTTCTAGTGCTGAACGTTAAAAAAATATTTTAGACCCTTTTCATGCAAAATGTATAAAAATATTTTTCACGTTTTTTATTTAAAAAACGTTGTATCCCTTCATATGCCGAACTAGTTGCATTATGGATTTTGCCTAAAACATGATTTTAGACAATATTCATTGAAAAAGCTTTTTTAAATCACATTTGAAAACCCTTCTAAATTGTATTCTACGTCTGTTCTTCTAGTGCTGAACGTAAAAAAATATATTAGACCCTTTTCATGCAAAATGTATAAAAATATTATTCACGTTTGTTATAAAAAAATTGTATCCCTTCATATGCCGAACTAGTTGCATTGTGGATTTTGCCTAAAACATGATTTTAGAAAATATTCATTGAATTATTTTTTTAAAATCACATTTGAAAAAACCTTGTATGTTATATTCTACATATGTCCTTCTAGTGCTGCACGTAAAAAAATATGTTAGACCCTTTTCATGCAAAATTTATAAAAATATTTTTCACGTTTTTTATAAAAAACTTTGTATCCCTTCATATGCCGAACTAGTTTTTTTGTGGATTTTGCCTAAAACATGATTTTAGACAATATTCATTGAAAAAAGCTTTTAAAAAATCACATTTGAAAACCCTTCTAAATTGTATTCTACATCTGTCCTTCTAGTGCTGAACGTGAAAAAAATATATTAGACCCTTTTCATGCAAAATGTATAAAAATATTTTTCACGTTTGTTATAAAAAAATTGTATCCCTTCATATGCCGAACTAGTTGCATTGTGGATTTTGCCTAAAACATGATTTTAGACAATATTCATTGAAAAAAGCTTTTAAAAAAATCACATTTGAAAACCCTTCTAAATTGTATTCTACGCCTGTCCTTCTAGTGCTGAACGTAAAAAAAATATTTTAGACCCTTTTCATGCAAAATGTATAAAAATATTTTTCACATTTTTTATTTAAAAAAACGTTGTATCCCTTCATATGCCGAACTAGTTTTTTTGTGGATTTTGCCTAAAACATGATTTTAGAAAATATTCATTGAAAAAAGCTTTTTTTAAAATCACATTTGAAAACCCTTCTAAATTGTATTCTACGTCTGTCCTTCTAGTGATGAATGTTAAAAAATATGTTAGACCCTTTTCATGCAAAATTTATAAAAATATTTTTCACGTTTTTTTATAAAAAAACTTTGTATCCCTTCATATGCCGAACTAGTTTTTGTGTGGATTTTGCCTAAAACATGATTTAAGACAATATTCATTGAAAAAAGCTTTTTAAAAATCAAATTTGAAAACCCTTCAAAATTGTATTCTACGTCTGTCCTTCTAGTGCTGAACGTAAAAAAACATATTTTAGACCCTTTTCATGCAAAATGTATAAAAATATTTTTCACGTTTTTTATTTAAAAACGTTGTATCCCTTCATATGCCGAACTAGTTTTTTTGTGGATTTTGCCTAAAACATGATTTTAGAAAATATTCATTGAAAAAATATTTTTTTAAATCACATTTGAAAACCCTTCTAAATTGTATTCTACGTCTGTCCTTCTAGTGCTGAACGTAAAAAAATATATTAGACCCTTTTCATGCAAAATGTATAAAAAATATTATTCACGTTTGTTATAAAAAAATGTATCCCTTCATATGCCGAACTAGTTGCATTGTGGATTTTGCCTAAAACATGATTTTAGAAAATATTCATAGAATTTTTTTTTTTAAATCACATTTGAAAACCCTTGTATGTTGAATTCTACATATGTCCTTCTAGTGCTGAACGTTAAAAAAATATTTTAGAACCTTTTTCATGCAAAATGTATAAAAATATTTTTCAGGTTTGTTATAAAAAAATTGTATCCCTTCCTATGCGAACTAGTTGCATTATGGATTTTGCCTAAAACATGATTTTAGACAATATTCATTGAAAAAAAGCTTTTAAAAAATCACATTTGAAAACCCTTCTAAATTGTATTCTACGCCTGTCCTTCTAGTGCTGAACGTAAAAAATATTTTAGACCCTTTTCATGCAAAATGTATAAAAAATATTTTTCACGTTTGTTATAAAAAAAATGTATCCCTTCATATGCTGAACTAGTTGTATTGTGGATTTTGCCTAAAACATGATTTTAGAAAATATTCATTAATTTATTTATTTTTTTAATCACATTTGAAAACACTTGTATGTTGAATTCTACATATGTCCTTCTAGTGCTGAACGTTAAAAAAATATTTTAGACCCTTTTCATGCAAAATGTATAAAAATATTTTTCACGTTTTTTATTTAAAAAACGTTGTATCCCTTCATATGCCGAACTAGTTGCATTATGGATTTTGCCTAAAACATGATTTTAGACAATATTCATTGAAAAAGCTTTTTTTAAATCACATTTGAAAACCCTTCTAAATTGTATTCTACGTCTGTTCTTCTAGTGCTGAACGTAAAAAAATATATTAGACCCTTTTCATGCAAAATGTATAAAAAATATTATTCACGTTTGTTATAAAAAAATTGTATCCCTTCATATGCCGAACTAGTTGCATTGTGGATTTTGCCTAAAACATGATTTTAGAAAATATTCATTGAATTATTTTTTTAAAAATCACATTTGAAAACCCTTGTATGTTATATTCTACATATGTCCTTCTAGTGCTGCACGTAAAAAAATATGTTAGACCCTTTTCATGCAAAATTTATAAAAATATTTTTCACGTTTTTTATAAAAAACTTTGTATCCCTTCATATGCCGAACTAGTTTTTTTGTGGATTTTGCCTAAAACATGATTTTAGACAATATTCATTGAAAAAAGCTTTTAAAAATCACATTTGAAAACCCTTCTAAATTGTATTCTACATCTGTCCTTCTAGTGCTGAACGTAAAAAAATATATTAGACCCTTTTCATGCAAAATGTATAAAAATATTTTTCACGTTTGTTATAAAAAAATTGTATCCCTTCATATGCCGAACTAGTTGCATTGTGGATTTTGCCTAAAACATGATTTTAGACAATATTCATTGAAAAAAGCTTTTAAAAAATCACATTTGAAAACCCTTCTAAATTGTATTCTACGCCTGTCCTTCTAGTGCTGAACGTAAAAAAATATTTTAGACCCTTTTCATGCAAAATGTATAAAAAATATTTTTCACATTTTTTATTTAAAAACGTTGTATCCCTTCATATGCCGAACTAGTTTTTTTGTGGATTTTGCCTAAAACATGATTTTAGAAAATATTCATTGAAAAAAGCTTTTTTTTAAATCACATTTGAAAACCCTTCTAAATTGTATTCTACGTCTGTCCTTCTAGTGATGAATGTTAAAAAAATATGTTAGACCCTTTTCATGCAAAATTTATAAAAAATATTTTTCACGTTTTTTTATAAAAAAACTTTGTATCCCTTCATATGCCGAACTAGTTTTTGTGTGGATTTTGCCTAAAACATGATTTAAGACAATATTCATTGAAAAAAGCTTTTTAAAAAATCAAATTTGAAAACCCTTCAAAATTGTATTCTACGTCTGTCCTTCTAGTGCTGAACGTAAAAAAACATATATTAGACCCTTTTCATGCAAAATGTATAAAAATATTATTCACGTTTGTTATAAAAAAAATGTATCCCTTCATATGCCGAACTAGTTGCATTGTGGATTTTGCCTAAAACATGATTTTAGAAAATATTCATAGAATTTTTTTTTTAATCACATTTGAAAACCCTTGTATGTTGAATTCTACATATGTCCTTCTAGTGCTGAACGTTAAAAAAATATTTTAGAACCTTTTCATGCAAAATGTATAAAAATATTTTTTCACGTTTGTTATAAAAAAAATTGTATCCCTTCCTATGCCGAACTAGTTGCATTATGGATTTTGCCTAAAACATGATTTTAGACAATATTCATTGAAAAAAGCTTTTAAAAAATCACATTTGAAAACCCTTCTAAATTGTATTCTACGCCTGTCCTTCTAGTGCTGAACGTAAAAAATATTTTAGACCCTTTTCATGCAAAATGTATAAAAAATATTTTTCACGTTTGTTATTAAAAAAATGTATCCCTTCATATGCTGAACTAGTTGTATTGTGGATTTTGCCTAAAACATGATTTTAGAAAATATTCATTGATTTATTAATTTTTTAAATCACATTTGAAAACACTTGTATGTTGAATTCTACATATGTCCTTCTAGTGCTGAACGTTAAAAAATATTTTAGACCCTTTTCATGCAAAATGTATAAAAATATTTTTCACCTTTGTTATAAAAAAAATTGTATCCCTTCATATACCGAACTAGTTGCATTGTGGATTTTGCCTAAAACATGATTTTAGACAATATTCATTGAAAAAAGCTTTTAAAAATCACATTTGAAAACCCCTCTAAATTGTATTCTACGCCTGTCCTTCTAGTGCTGAACGTAAAAAAACATATTTTAGACCCTTTTCATGCAAAATGTATAAAAATATTTTTCACATTTTTTATTTAAAAAACGTTGTATCCCTTCATATGCCGAACTAGTTTTTTTGTGGATTTTGCCTAAAACATGATTTTAGAAAATATTCATTGAAAAATGCTTTTTTTTAAATCACATTTGAAAACCCTTCTAAATTGTATTCTACGTCTGTCCTTCTAGTGATGAATGTTAAAAATATGTTAGACCCTTTTCATGCAAAATTTATAAAAATATTTTTCACATTTTTTATAAAAAAACTTTGTATCCCTTCATATGCCGAACTTGTTTTTGTGTGGATTTTGCCTAAAACATGATTTAAGACAATATTCATTGAAAAAAGCTTTTAAAAATCACATTTGAAAACCCTTCAAAATTGTATTCCTACGTCTGTCCTTCTAGTGCTGAACGTAAAAAAATATTTTAGACCCTTTTCATGCAAAATGTATAAAAATATTATTCACGTTTGTTATAAAAAAAAATGTATCCCTTCATATGCCGAACTAGTTGCATTGTGGATTTTGCCTAAAACATGATTTTAGAAAATATTCATAGAATTATTTTTTTAGAAATCACATTTGAAAACCCTTGTATGTTGAATTCTACATATGTCCTTCTAGTGCTGAACGTTAAAAAAATATTTTTGAACCTTTTCATGCAAAATGTATAAAAATATTTTTCACGTTTGTTATAAAAAAATTGTATCCCTTCCTATGCCGAACTAGTTGCATTATGGATTTTGCCTAAAACATGATTTTAGACAATATTCATTGAAAAAGTTTTTTTAAATCACATTTGAAAACCCTTCTAAATTGTATTCTACGTCTGTCCTTCTAGTGCTGAACGTAAAAAAAATATTTTAGACCCTTTTCATGCAGAATGTATAAAAAATATTTTTCACGTTTGTTATAAAAAAAAATGTATCCCTTCATATGCCGAACTAGTTGCATTGTGGATTTTGCCTAAAACATGATTTTAGACAATATTCATTGAAAAAAGCTTTTAAAAAAATCACATTTGAAAACCCTTCTAAATTGTATTCTACGCCTGTCCTTCTAGTGCTGAACGTAAAAAAATATTTTAGACCCTTTTCATGCAAAATGTATAAAAATATTTTTCACGTTTGTTATAAAAAAATGTATCCCTTCATATGCTGAACTAGTTGCATTGTGGATTTTGCCTAAAACATGATTTTAGAAAATATTCATAGATTTTTTTTTTTTTTTTATCACATTTGAAAACACTTGTATGTTGAATTCTACATATGTCCTTCTAGTGCTGAACGTTAAAAAATATTTTAGACCCTTTTCATGCAAAATGTATAAAAATATTTTTCACCTTTGTTATAAAAAAATTGTATCCCTTCATATGCCGAACTAGTTGCATTGTGGATTTTGCCTAAAACATGATTTTAGACAATATTCATTGAAGAAAGCTTTTTTTAAATCACATTTGAAAACCCTTCTAAATTGTATTCTACGTCTGTCCTACTAGTGCTGAACGTAAAAAAAAATATTTTAGACCCTTTTCATGCAAAATGTATAAAAATATTTTTCACCTCTGTTATAAAAAAATTGTATCCCTTCATATGCCGAACTAGTTGCATTGTGGATTTTGCCTAAAACATGATTTTAGAAAATATTCATTTAATTTTTTTTAAATCACATTTGAAAACCCTTGTATGTTGAATTCTACATATGTCCTTCTAATGCTGAACGTAAAAAATATATTTTAGACCCTTTTCATGCAAAATGTATACAAAATATTTTTCACGTTTGTTATTAAAAAAATTGTATCTCTTCATATGCCGAACTTGTTGCATTGTGGATTTTGCCTAAAACATGATTTTAGAAAATATTCATAGAATTATTATTTTTTAAATCACATTTGAAAACCCTTGTATGTTGAATTCTACATATGTCCTTCTAGTGCTGAACGTAAAAAAATATTTTAGACCCTTTTCATGCAAAATTAAAAAAATATTCTTCACGTTTAAAAAAAAAAACTTTGTATCCCTTCATATGCCGAACTAGTTTTTTGTGGATTTTGCCTAAAACATGATTTTAGACAATATTCATTGAAAAAAGCTTTTAAAAAAATCACATTTGAAAACCCTTCAAAATTGTATTCTACGTCTGTCCTTCTAGTGCTGAACGTAAAAAAAAATATTTTAGACCCTTTTCATGCAAAATGTATAAAAATATTTTTCACATTTTTATTTAAAAACGTTGTATCCCTTCATATGCCGAACTAGTTTTTGTGGATTTTGCCTAAAACATGATTTTAGAAAATATTCATTGAAAAATGCTTTTTTAAATCACATTTGAAAACCCTTCTAAATTGTATTCTACGTCTGTCCTTCTAGTGATGAATGTTAAAAAATATGTTAGACCCTTTTCATGCAAAATTTATAAAAATATTTTCACATTTTTATAAAAAAACTTTTGTATCCCTTCATATGCCGAACTTGTTTTTTGTGTGGATTTTGCCTAAAACATGATTTAAGACAATATTCATTGAAAAAAGCTTTTAAAAAATCACATTTGAAAACCCTTCAAAATTGTATTCTACGTCTGTCCTTCTAGTGCTGAACGTAAAAAATATTTTAGACCCTTTTCATGCAAAATGTATAAAAAATATTATTCACGTTTGTTATAAAAAAAAATGTATCCCTTCATATGCCGAACTAGTTGCATTGTGGATTTTGCCTAAAACATGATTTTAGAAAATATTCATAGAATTATTTTTTTTTAAATCACATTTGAAAACCCTTGTATGTTGAATTCTACATATGTCCTTCTAGTGCTGAACGTTAAAAAATATTTTTGAACCTTTTCATGCAAAATGTATAAAAATATTTTTCACGTTTGTTATAAAAAAAATTGTATCCCTTCCTGTGCCGAACTAGTTGCATTATGGATTTTGCCTAAAACATGATTTTGGACAATATTCATTGAAAAAGTTTTTTTAAATCACATTTGAAAACCCTTCTAAATTGTATTCTACGTCTGTCCTTCTAGTGCTGAACGTAAAAAAAAATATTTTAGACCCTTTTCATGCAGAATGTATAAAAAAATATTTTTCACGTTTGTTATAAAAAAAAATGTATCCCTTCATATGCCGAACTAGTTGCATTGTGGATTTTGCCTAAAACATGATTTTAGACAATATTCATTGAAAAAAGCTTTTAAAAAAATCACATTTGAAAAACCCTTCTAAATTGTATTCACGCCTGTCCTTCTAGTGCTGAACGTAAAAAAATATTTTAGACCCTTTTTCATGCAAAATGTATAAAAAATATTTTTCACGTTTGTTATAAAAAAATGTATCCCTTCATATGCTGAACTAGTTGCATTGTGGATTTTGCCTAAAACATGATTTTAGAAAATATTCATAGATTTTTTTTTTTATCACATTTGAAAACACTTGTATGTTGAATTCTACATATGTCCTTCTAGTGCTGAACGTTAAAAAATATTTTTAGACCCTTTTTCATGCAAAATGTATAAAAATATTTTTCACCTTTGTTATAAAAAAAAATTGTATCCCTTCATATGCCGAACTAGTTGCATTGTGGATTTTGCCTAAAACATGATTTTAGACAATATTCATTGAAGAAAGCTTTTTTTAAATCACATTTGAAAACCCTTCTAAATTGTATTCTACGTCTGTCCTACTAGTGCTGAACGTAAAAAAAAAATATTTTAGACCCTTTTCATGCAAAATGTATAAAAATATTTTTCACCTCTGTTATAAAAAAATTGTATCCCTTCATATGCCGAACTAGTTGCATTGTGGATTTTGCCTAAAACATGATTTTAGAAAATATTCATTGAATTTTTTTTTTAAATCACATTTGAAAACCCTTGTATGTTGAATTCTACATATGTCCTTCTAATGCTGAACGTAAAAAATATATTTTAGACCCTTTTTCATGCAAAATGTATACAAAATATTTTTCACGTTTGTTATTAAAAAAATTGTATCTCTTCATATGCCGAACTTGTTGCATTGTGGATTTTGCCTAAAACATGATTTTAGAAAATATTCATAGAATTATTATTTTTTTAAATCACATTTGAAAACCCTTGTATGTTGAATTCTACATATGTCCTTCTAGTGCTGAACGTAAAAAATATTTTAGACCCTTTTCATGCAAAATTAAAAAAAATATTCTTCACGTTTAAAAAAAAAAACTTTGTATCCCTTCATATGCCGAACTAGTTTTTTTGTGGATTTTGCCTAAAACATGATTTTAGACAATATTCATTGAAAAAAGCTTTTAAAAATCACATTTGAAAACCCTTCAAAATTGTATTCTACGTCTGTCCTTCTAGTGCTGAACGTAAAAAAAATATTTTAGACCCTTTTCATGCAAAATGTATAAAAATATTTTTCAAGTTTGTTATAAAAAAAATTGTATCCCTTCATATGCCGAACTAGTTAAATTGTGGATTTTGCCTAAAATATGATTTTAGAAAATATTCTTTAAATATTTATTTTTTTTAATCACATTTGAAAACCCTTGTATGTTGAATTCTACATATGTCCTTCTTATGCTGAACGTTAAAACATATTTTAGACCCTTTTCATGCAAAATTAAAATAAAATGTTTTTCACGTTTTTTATAAAAAAAACTTTGTATCCCTTCATATACCGAACTAGTTTTTTTGTGGATTTTGCCTAAAACATGATTTTAGACAATATTCATTGAAAAAAGCTTTTTAAAAAATCACATTTGAAAACCCTTCAAAATTGTATTCTACGTCTGTCCTTCTAGTGCTGAACGTAAAAAAAATATTTTAGACCCTTTTCATGCAAAATGTATAAAAAATATTTTTCACGTTTTTTATAAAAAACATTTTATCCCTTCATATGCCGAACTAGTTGCATTGTGGATTTTGCCTAAAACATGATTTTAGAAAATATTTATATAATTATTTATTTTTTAAATCACATTTGAAAACCCTTTTATGTTATATTCTACATATGTCCTTCTAGTGTTGAACGTTAAAACATATTTTAGACCCTTTTCATGCAAAATTAAAATAAAATATTTTTCACATTTTTTATAAAAAAAACTTTGTATCCCTTCATATGCCGAACTAGTTGCATTATATATTTTGCCTAAAACATGATTTTAGACAATATTCATTGAAAAAAGCTTTTTTTTAAATCACATTTGAAAACCCTTCTAAATTGTATTCTACGTCTGTCCTTCTAGTGCTGAACGTAAAAAAATATATTAGACCCTTTTTCATGCAAAATGTATAAAAATATTATTCACGTTTGTTATAAAAAAAAATGTATCCCTTCATATGCCGAACTAGTTGCATTGTGGATTTTGCCTACAAACATGATTTTAGAAAATATTCATAGAATTTTTTTTTAAATCACATTTGAAAACCCTTGTATGTTGAATTCTACATATGTCCTTCTAGTGCTGAACGTTAAAAAATATTTTAGAACCTTTTTCATGCAAAATTTATAAAAATATTTTTCACGTTTGTTATAAAAAAATTGTATCCCTTCCTATGCCGAACTAGTTGCATTATGGATTTTGCCTAAAACATGATTTTAGACAATATTCATTGAAAAAAAGCTTTTAAAAATCACATTTGAAAACCCTTCTAAATTGTATTCTACGCCTGTCCTTCTAGTGCTGAACGTAAAAAAATATTTTAGACCCTTTTCATGCAAAATGTATAAAAATATTTTTCACGTTTGTTATAAAAAAAAATGTATCCCTTCATATGCTGAACTAGTTGTATTGTGGATTTTGCCTAAAACATGATTTTAGAAAATATTCATTGATTTATTTATTTTTTTAATCACATTTGAAAACACTTGTATGTTGAATTCTACATATGTCCTTCTAGTGCTGAACGTTAAAAAAATATTTTAGACCCTTTTCATGCAAAATGTATAAAAATATTTTTTCACCTTTGTTATAAAAAAAATTGTATCCCTTCATATACCGAACTAGTTGCATTGTGGATTTTGCCTAAAACATGATTTTAGACAATATTCATTGAAAAAGCTTTTAAAAAAATCACATTTGAAAACCCCTCTAAATTGTATTCTACGCCTGTCCTTCTAGTGCTGAACGTAAAAAAACATATTTTAGACCCTTTTCATGCAAAATGTATAAAAATATTTTTCACATTTTTTATTTAAAAACGTTGTATCCCTTCATATGCCGAACTAGTTTTTTTGCGGATTTTGCCTAAAACATGATTTTAGAAAATATTCATTGAAAAAAGCTTTTTTTAAATCACATTTGAAAACCCTTCTAAATTGTATTCTACGTCTGTCCTTCTAGTGATGAATGTTAAAAAATATGTTAGACCCTTTTCATGCAAAATTTATAAAAATATTTTTCACATTTTTTATAAAAAAAACTTTGTATCCCCTTCATATGCCGAACTAGTTTTTGTGTGGATTTTGCCTAAAACATGATTTAAGACAATATTCATTGAAAAAAGCTTTTTAAAAAATCACATTTGAAAACCCTTCAAAATTGTATTCTACGTCTGTCCTTCTAGTGCTGAACGTAAAAAAAATATTTTAGACCCTTTTCATGCAAAATGTATAAAAAATATTATTCACGTTTGTTATAAAAAAAAAATGTATCCCTTCATATGCCGAACTAGTTGCATTGTGGATTTTGCCTAAAACATGATTTTAGAAAATATTCATAGAATTATTTTTTTTTAAATCACATTTGAAAACCCTTGTATGTTGAATTCTACATATGTCCTTCTAGTGCTGAACGTTAAAAAAATATTTTTGAACCTTTTCATGCAAAATGTATAAAAATATTTTTCACGTTTGTTATAAAAAAATTGTATCCTTCCTATGCCGAACTAGTTGCATTATGGATTTTGCCTAAAACATGATTTTAGACAATATTCATTGAAAAAAGTTTTTTTTAAATCACATTTGAAAACCCTTCTAAATTGTATTCTACGTCTGTCCTTCTAGTGCTGAACGTAAAAAAAAATATTTTAGACCCTTTTCATGCAGAATGTATAAAAATATTTTTCACGTTTGTTATAAAAAAAAATGTATCCCTTCATATGCCGAACTAGTTGCATTGTGGATTTTGCCTAAAACATGATTTTAGACAATATTCATTGAAAAAAAGCTTTTAAAAATCACATTTGAAAACCCTTCTAAATTGTATTCTACGCCTGTCCTTCTAGTGCTGAACGTAAAAAAATATTTTAGACCCTTTTCATGCAAAATGTATAAAAATATTTTTCACGTTTGTTATCGAACTAGCTTTTTTGTGGATTTTGCCTAAAACATGATTTTAGACAATATTCATTGAAAAAGCTTTTGAAAAATCACATTTGAAAACCCTTCAAAAAAATGTATTCTACGTCTGTCCTTCTAGTGCTGAACGTGAAAAAATATTTTAGACCCTTTTCATGCAAAATGTATAAAAAATATTTTTTCACGTTTGTTATAAAAATAATTGTATCCCTTCATATTTAGAACTAGTTGCATTGTGGATTTTGCCTAAAACATGATTTTAGAAAATATTCATTGAATTTTTTTTTTTAATCACATTTGAAAACACTTGTATGTTGAATTCTACATATGTCTGTCTAGTGCTGAACGTAAAAAAATATATTTTAGACCGTTTTCATGCAAAATGTATAAAATATTTTTCACCTTTGTTATAAAAAAAATGGTATCCCTTCATATGCCGAACTAGTTGCATTGTGGATTTTGCCTAAAACATGATTTTAGACAATATTCATTGAAGAAAGCTTTTTTTAAATCACATTTGAAAACCCTTCTAAATTGTATTCTACGTCTGTCCTACTAGTGCTGAACGTAAAAAAATATTTTAGACCCTTTTCATGCAAAATGTAGAAAAAATATTTTTCACCTCTGTTATAAAAATTTTGTATCCCTTCATATGCCTAACTAGTTGCATTGTGGATTTTGCCTAAAACATGATTTTAGAAAATATTCATTGAATTTTTTTAAATCACATTTGAAAACCCTTGTATGTTGAATTCTACATATGTCCTTCTAGTGCTGAACGTTAAAAAAAATATTTTAGAACCTTTTCATTTAAAATGTATAAAAAATATTTTTCACGTTTGTTATAAAAAAATTGTATCCCTTCCTATGCCGAACTAGTTGCATTATGGATTTTGCCTAAAACATGATTTTAGACAATATTCATTGAAAAAAGCTTTTAAAAATCACATTTGAAAACCCTTCTAAATTGTATTCTACGCCTGTCCTTCTAGTGCTGAACGTAAAAAATATTTTAGACCCTTTTCATGCAAAATGTATAAAAATATTTTTCACGTTTGTTCATAAAAAAAAATTTATCCCTTCATATGCTGAACTAGTTGTATTGTGGATTTTGCCTAAAACATGATTTTAGAAAATATTCATTGATTTATTAATTTTTTTTAATCACATTTGAAAACACTTGTATGTTGAATTCTACATATGTCCTTCTAGTGCTGAACGTTAAAAAAATATTTTAGACCCTTTTCATGCAAAATGTATAAAAATATTTTTCACCTTTGTTATAAAAAAATTGTATCCCCTTCATATACCGAACTAGTTGCATTGTGGATTTTGCCTAAAACATGATTTTAGACAATATTCATTGAAAAAAGCTTTTAAAAAATCACATTTGAAAACCCCTCTAAATTGTATTCTACGCCTGTCCTTCTAGTGCTGAACGTAAAAAAACATATTTAGACCCTTTTCATGCAAAATGTATAAAAAATATTTTTCACAAGTTTATTTAAAAACGTTGTATCCTTCATATGCCGAACTAGTTTTTTTGTGGATTTTGCCTAAAACATGATTTTAGAAAATATTCATTGAAAAAGCTTTTTTTTAAATCACATTTGAAAACCCTTCTAAATTGTATTCTACGTCTGTCCTTCTAGTGATGAATGTTAAAAATATGTTAGACCCTTTTTCATGCAAAATTTATAAAAATATTTTTCACATTTTTTTATAAAAAACTTTGTATCCCTTCATATGCCGAACTAGTTTTGTGTGGATTTTGCCTAAAACATGATTTAAGACAATATTCATTGAAAAAAGCTTTTAAAAAAATCACATTTTGAAAACCCTTCAAAATTGTATTCTACGTCTGTCCTTCTAGTGCTGAACGTAAAAAAAATATTTTAGACCCTTTTCATGCAAAATGTATAAAAAATATTATTCACGTTTGTTATAAAAAAATGTATCCCTTCATATGCCGAACTAGTTGCATTGTGGATTTTGCCTAAAACATGATTTTAGAAAATATTCATAGAATTATTTTTTTTTAAATCACATTTGAAAACCCTTGTATGTTGAATTCTACATATGTCCTTCTAGTGCTGAACGTTAAAAAAATATTTTTGAACCTTTTCATGCAAAAATGTATAAAAATATTTTTCACGTTGTTATAAAAAAAATTGTATCCCTTCCTATGCCGAACTAGTTGCATTATGGATTTTGCCTAAAACATGATTTTAGACAATATTCATTGAAAAAAGTTTTTTTTTAAATCACATTTGAAAACCCTTCTAAATTGTATTCTACGTCTGTCCTTCTAGTGCTGAACGTAAAAAAATATTTTAGACCCTTTTCATGCAAAATGTATAAAAAAATATTTTCACGCTTTGTTATATGCCGAACTAGCTTTTTGTGGATTTTGCCTAAAACATGATTTTAGACAATATTCATTGAAAAAAGCTTTTTGAAAAATCACATTTGAAAACCCTTCAAAAATGTATTCTACGTCTGTCCTTCTAGTGCTGAACGTAGAAAAAATATTTTAGACCCTTTTCATGCAAAATGTATAAAAAATATTTTTCACGTTTGTTATAAAAATAATTGTATCCCTTCATATTTAGAACTAGTTGCATTGTGGATTTTGCCTAAAACATGATTTTAGAAAATATTCATTGAATTTTTTTTTTTTAATCACATTTGAAAACACTTGTATGTTGAATTCTACATATGTCTGTCTAGTGCTGAACGTAAAAAATATATTTTAGACCGTTTTCATGCAAAATGTATAAAAATATTTTTCACCTTTGTTATAAAAAAAATGGTATCCCTTCATATGCCGAACTAGTTGCATTGTGGATTTTGCCTAAAACATGATTTTAGACAATATTCATTGAAGAAAGCTTTTTTTTAAATCACATTTGAAAACCCTTCTAAATTGTATTCTACGTCTGTCCTACTAGTGCTGAACGTAAAAAAATATTTTTAGACCCTTTTCATGCAAAATGTAGAAAAAATATTTTTCACCTCTGTTATAAAATTTTTGTATCCCTTCATATGCCTAACTAGTTGCATTGTGGATTTTGCCTAAAACATGATTTTAGAAAATATTCATTGAATTTTTTTTTTAAATCACATTTGAAAACCCTTGTATGTTGAATTCTACATATGTCCTTCTAGTGCTGAACGTAAAAAAAAATATTTTAGACCCTTTTCATGCAGAATGTATAAAAAATATTTTTCACGTTTGTTATAAAAAAAATGTATCCCTTCATATGCCGAACTAGTTGCATTGTGGATTTTGCCTAAAACATGATTTTAGACAATATTCATTGAAAAAAGCTTTTAAAAAAATCACATTTGAAAACCCTTCTAAATTGTATTCTACGCCTGTCCTTCTAGTGCTGAACGTAAAAAAAATATTTTAGACCCTTTTCATGCAAAATGTATAAAAATATTTTTCACGTTTGTTATATGCCGAACTAGCTTTTTTGTGGATTTTGCCTAAAACATGATTTTAGACAACATTCATTGAAAAAAGCTTTTTGAAAAAATCACATTTGAAAACCCTTCAAAAATGTATTCTACGTCTGTCCTTCTAGTGCTGAACGTAGAAAAAATATTTTAGACCCTTTTCATGCAAAATGTATAAAAAATATTTTTTCACGTTTGTTATAAAAATAATTGTATCCCTTCATATTTAGAACTAGTTGCATTGTGGATTTTGCCTAAAACATGATTTTAGAAAATATTCATTGAATTATTTTTTTTTAAATCACATTTGAAAACACTTGTATGTTGAATTCTACATATGTCTGTCTAGTGCTGAACGATAAAAATATATTTTAGACCGTTTTCATGCAAAATGTATAAAAATATTTTTCACCTTTGTTATAAAAAAATGGTATCCCTTCATATGCCGAACTAGTTGCATTGTGGATTTTGCTTAAAACATGATTTTAGACAATATTCATTGAAGAAAGCTTTTTTTAAAATCACATTTGAAAACCCTTCTAAATTGTGTTCTACGTCTGTCCTACTAGTGCTGAACGTAAAAAAAATATTTTAGACCCTTTTCATGCAAAATGTAGAAAAAATATTTTTCACCTCTGTTATAAAATTTTTTGTATCCCTTCATATGCCTAACTAGTTGCATTGTGGATTTTGCCTAAAACATGATTTTAGAAAATATTCATTGAATTTTTTTTTTTAAATCACATTTGAAAACCCTTGTATGTTGAATTCTACATGTCCTTCTAGTGCTGAACGTTAAAAAATATTTTAGAACCTTTTCATGCAAAATGTATAAAAATATTTTTCAGGTTTGTTATAAAAAAATTGTATCCCTTCCTATGCCGAACTAGTTGCATTATGGATTTTGCCTAAAACATGATTTTAGACAATATTCATTGAAAAAGCTTTTAAAAATCACATTTGAAAACCCTTCTAAATTGTATTCTACGCCTGTCCTTCTAGTGCTGAACGTAAAAAAATATTTTAGACCCTTTTCATGCAAAATGTATAAAAAATATTTTTCACGTTTTGTTATAAAAAAAAATGTATCCCTTCATATGCTGAACTAGTTGTATTGTGGATTTTGCCTAAAACATGATTTTAGACAATATTCATTGAAAAAGCTTTTTTTTAAATCACATTTGAAAACCCTTCTAAATTGTATTCTACGTCTGTTCTTCTAGTGCTGAACGTAAAAAAATATATTAGACCCTTTTCATGCAAAAATGTATAAAAAATATTATTCACGTTTGTTATAAAAAATTGTATCCCTTCATATGCCGAACTAGTTGCATTGTGGATTTTGCCTAAAACATGATTTTAGAAAATATTCATTGAATTATTTTTTTTAAAATCACATTTGAAAAACCCTTGTATGTTATATTCTACATATGTCCTTCTAGTGCTGCACGTAAAAAAATATGTTAGACCCTTTTCATGCAAAATTTATAAAAAATATTTTTCACGTTTTTTATAAAAAACTTTGTATCCCTTCATATGCCGAACTAGTTTTTTTGTGGATTTTGCCTAAAACATGATTTTAGACAATATTCATTGAAAAAGCTTTTTAAAAAATCACATTTGAAAACCCTTCTAAATTGTATTCTACATCTGTCCTTCTAGTGCTGAACGTAAAAAAATATATTAGACCCTTTTCATGCAAAATGTATAAAATATTTTTCACGTTTGTTATAAAAAATTGTATCCCTTCATATGCCGAACTAGTTGCATTGTGGATTTTGCCTAAAACATGATTTTAGACAATATTCATTGAAAAAGCTTTTAAAAAATCACATTTGAAAACCCTTCTAAATTGTATTCTACGCCTGTCCTTCTAGTGCTGAACGTAAAAAAATATTTTAGACCTTTTCATGCAAAATGTATAAAAATATTTTTCACATTTTTTATTTAAAAACGTTGTATCCCTTCATATGCCGAACTAGTTTTTTTTGTGGATTTTGCCTAAAACATGATTTTAGAAAATATTCATTGAAAAAGCTTTTTTAAAATCACATTTGAAAACCCTTCTAAATTGTATTCTACGTCTGTCCTTCTAGTGATGAATGTTAAAAAAATATGTTAGACCCTTTTCATGCAAAATTTATAAAAAATATTTTTCACGTTTTTTATAAAAACTTTGTATCCTTCATATGCCGAACTAGTTTTTGTGGATTTTGCCTAAAACATGATTTAAGACAATATTCATTGAAAAAAGCTTTTTAAAAATCTAATTTGAAAACCCTTCAAAATTGTATTCTACGTCTGTCCTTCTAGTGCTGAACGTAAAAAAACATATTTTAGACCCTTTTCATGCAAAATGTATAAAATTATTTTTCACGTTTTTTATTTAAAAACGTTGTATCCCTTCATATGCCGAACTAGTTTTTTTGTGGATTTTGCCTAAAACATGATTTTAGAAAATATTCATTGAAAAAAAGATTTTTTTTAAATCACATTTGAAAACCCTTCTAAATTGTATTCTACGTCTGTCCTTCTAGTGCTGAACGTAAAAAAAATATATTAGACCCTTTTCATGCAAAATGTATAAAAAATATTATTCACGTTTGTTATAAAAAAAATGTATCCCTTCATATGCCGAACTAGTTGCATTGTGGATTTTGCCTCAAAACATGATTTTAGAAAATATTCATAGAATTTTTTTTTTTTAAATCACATTTGAAAACCCTTGTATGTTGAATTCTACATATGTCCTTCTAGTGCTGAACGTTAAAAAAATATTTTAGAACCTTTTCATGCAAAATGTATAAAAAATATTTTTCACGTTTGTTATAAAAAAATTGTATCCCTTCCTATGCCGAACTAGTTGCATTATGGATTTGCCTAAAACATGATTTTAGACAATATTCATTGAAAAAAGCTTTTTAAAAAATCACATTTGAAAACCCTTCTAAATTGTATGTAGAATACAATTTAGAAGGGTTTTCAAATGTGATTTTTTAAAAAGCTTTTTTCAATGAATATTGTCTAAAATCATGTTTTAGGCAAAATCCATAATGCCTAAAGCCTGTCCTTCTAGTGCTGAACGTAAAAAAATATTTTAGACCCTTTTCATGCAAAATGTATAAAAAATATTTTTCACGTTTGTTATTAAAAAAAAATGTATCCCTTCATATGCTGAACTAGTTGTATTGTGGATTTTGCCTAAAACATGATTTTAGAAAATATTCATTGATTTATTTATTTTTTTAATCACATTTGAAAACACTTGTATGTTGAATTCTACATATGTCCTTCTAGTGCTGAACGTTAAAAAAATTATTTTAGACCCTTTTCATGCAAAATGTATAAAAATATTTTTCACCTTTGTTATAAAAAAAATTGTATCCTTTCATATACCGAACTAGTTGCATTGTGGATTTTGCCTAAAACATGATTTTAGACAATATTCATTGAAAAAAGCTTTTAAAAAAATCACATTTGAAAACCCCTCTAAATTGTATTCTACGCCTGTCCTTCTAGTGCTGAACGTAAAAAACATATTTTAGACCTTTCATGCAAAATGTATAAAAAATATTTTTCACATTTTTATTTAAAACGTTGTATCCCTTCATATGCCGAACTAGTTTTTTTGTGGATTTTGCCTAAAACATGATTTTAGAAAATATTCATTGAAAAAAGCTTTTTTTAAAATCACATTTGAAAACCCTTCTAAATTGTATTCTACGTCTGTCCTTCTAGTGATGAATGTTAAAAATATGTTAGACCCTTTTCATGCAAAATTTATAAAAATATTTTTCACATTTTTTATAAAAAAAAACTTTGTATCCCTTCATATGCCGAACTAGTTTTTGTGTGGATTTTGCCTAAAACATGATTTAAGACAATATTCATTGAAAAAAGCTTTTAAAAATCACATTTGAAAACCCTTCAAAATTGTATTCTACGTCTGTCCTTCCTTAGTGCTGAACGTAAAAAAAAATATTTTAGACCCTTTTCATGCAAAATGTATAAAAATATTATTCACGTTTGTTATAAAAAAATGTATCCCTTCATATGCCGAACTAGTTGCATTGTGGATTTTGCCTAAAAACATGATTTTAGAAAATATTCATAGAATTATTTTTTTTAAAATCACATTTGAAAACCCTTGTATGTTGAATTCTACATATGTCCTTCTAGTGCTGAACGTTAAAAAAATATTTTTGAACCTTTTCATGCAAAATGTATAAAAATATTTTTCACGTTTGTTATAAAAAAATTGTATCCCTTCCTATGCCGAACTAGTTGCATTATGGATTTTGCCTAAAACATGATTTTAGACAATATTCATTGAAAAAGTTTTTTTAAATCACATTTGAAAACCCTTCTAAATTGTATTCTACGTCTGTCCTTCTAGTGCTGAACGTAAAAAAATATTTTAGACCCTTTTCATGCAGAATGTATAAAAATATTTTTCACGTTTGTTATAAAAAAATGTATCCCTTCATATGCCGAACTAGTTGCATTGTGGATTTTGCCTAAAACATGATTTTAGACAATATTCATTGAAAAAAAAGCTTTTAAAAAAATCACATTTGAAAACCCTTCTAAATTGTATTCTACGCCTGTCCTTCTAGTGCTGAACGTAAAAAAATATTTTAGACCCTTTTCATGCAAAATGTATAAAAATATTTTTCACGTTTGTTATAAAAAAATGTATCCCTTCATATGCTGAACTAGTTGCATTGTGGATTTTGCCTAAAACATGATTTTAGAAAATATTCATAGATTTTTTTTTTTTAATCACATTTGAAAAACACTTGTATGTTGAATTCTACATATGTCCTTCTAGTGCTGAACGTTAAAAAATATTTTTAGACCCTTTTCATGCAAAATGTATAAAAATATTTTTCACCTTTGTTATAAAAAAATTGTATCCCTTCATATGCCGAACTAGTTGCATTGTGGATTTTGCCTAAAACATGATTTTAGACAATATTCATTGAAGAAAGCTTTTTTTTAAATCACATTTGAAAACCCTTCTAAATTGTATTCTACGTCTGTCCTACTAGTGCTGAACGTAAAAAAAAATATTTTAGACCCTTTTCATGCAAAATGTATAAAAAATATTTTTCACCTCTGTTATAAAAAAATTGTATCCCTTCATATGCCGAACTAGTTGCATTGTGGATTTTGCCTAAAACATGATTTTAGAAAATATTCATTGAATTTTTTTTTTAAATCACATTTGAAAACCCTTGTATGTTGAATTCTACATATGTCCTTCTAATGCTGAACGTAAAAATATATTTTAGACCCTTTTTCATGCAAAATGTATACAAAATATTTTTCCGTTTGTTATTAAAAAAATTGTATCTCTTCATATGCCGAACTTGTTGCATTGTGGATTTTGCCTAAAACATGATTTTAGAAAATATTCATAGAATTATTATTTTTTAAATCACATTTGAAAACCCTTGTATGTTGAATTCTACATATGTCCTTCTAGTGCTGAACGTAAAAAAATATTTTAGACCCTTTTCATGCAAAATTTAAAAAATATATTCTTCACGTTTAAAAAAAAAAAACTTTGTATCCCTTCATATGCCGAACTAGTTTTTTTGTGGATTTTGCCTAAAACATGATTTTAGACAATATTCATTGAAAAAAAGCTTTTAAAAAAATCACATTTGAAAACCCTTCAAAATTGTATTCTCACGTCTGTCCTTCTAGTGCTGAACGTAAAAAAAATATTTTAGACCCTTTTCATGCAAAATGTATAAAAATATTTTTCAAGTTTGTTATAAAAAAATTGTATCCCTTCATATGCCGAACTAGTTAAATTGTGGATTTTGCCTAAAATATGATTTTAGAAAATATTCTTTAAATATATTTTTTTAATCACATTTGAAAACCCTTGTATGTTGAATTCTACATATGTCCTTCTTATGCTGAACGTTAAAACATATTTTAGACCCTTTTCATGCAAAATTAAAATAAAATATTTTTCACGTTTTTTATAAAAAAACTTTGTATCCCTTCATATACCGAACTAGTTTTTTTGTGGATTTTGCCCTAAAACATGATTTTAGACAATATTCATTGAAAAAGCTTTTTAAAAATCACATTTGAAAACCCTTCAAAATTGTATTCTACGTCTGTCCTTCTAGTGCTGAACGTAAAAAAATATTTTAGACCCTTTTCATGCAAAATGTATAAAAATATTTTTCACGTTTTTTATAAAAAACATTTTATCCCTTCATATGCGAACTAGTTGCATTGTGGATTTTGCCTAAAACATGATTTTAGAAAATATTTATATAATTATTTATTTTTTAAATCACATTTGAAAACCCTTTTATGTTATATTCTACATATGTCCTTCTAGTGTTGAACGTTAAAACATATTTTAGACCCTTTTCATGCAAAATTAAAATACAATATTTTTTCACATTTTTTTATAAAAAAACTTTGTATCCCTTCATATGCCGAACTAGTTGCATTATTATTTTGCCTAAAACATGATTTTAGACAATATTCATTGAAAAAAAAGCTTTTTTTTAAATCACATTTGAAAACCCTTCTAAATTGTATTCTACGTCTGTCCTAGTGCTGAACGTAAAATAAATATTTTAGACCCTTTTCATGCAAAATGTATAAAAAATATTTTCACGTTTGTTATAAAAAAAATTGTATCCCTTCATATGCCGAACTAGTTGCATTGTGGATTTTGCCTAAAACATGATTTTAGAAAATATTCATTGATTTTTAATTTTTTTTTAATCACATTTGAAAACCCTTGTATGTTGAAATCTACATATGTCCTTCTAATGCTGAACGTAAAAAAAATATTTTAGACCCTTTTCATGCAAAATGTATAAAAATATTTTTCACGTTTGTTGTAAAAAAACATTTTATCCCTTCATATGCCGAACTAGTTGCATTGTGGATTTTGCCTAAAACATGATTTTAGAAAATATTCATTGAATTATTTTTTTTTAAATCACATTTGAAAAACCTTGTATGTTATATTCTACATATGTCCTTCTAGTGCTGAACGTTAAAAATATGTTAGACCTTTTCATGCCAAATTTATAAAAATATTTTTCACGTTTTTTATAAAAAACTTTGTATCCCTTCATATGCCGAACTAGTTTTTTTGTGGATTTTGCCTAAAACATGATTTTAGACAATATTCATTGAAAAAAGCTTTTTAAAAAATCACATTTGAAAACCCTTCTAAATTGTATTCTGCATCTGTCCTTCTAGTGCTGAACGTAAAAAAAAATATATTAGACCCCTTTTCATGCAAAATGTATAAAAAATATTATTCACGTTTGTTATAAAAAAATTGTATCCCCTTCATATGCCGAACTAGTTGCATTGTGGATTTTGCCTAAAACATGATTTTAGAAAATATTCATAGAATTATTTTTTTAAAATCACATTTGAAAACCCTTGTATGTTATATTCTTCATACGTCCTTCTAGTGCTGAACGTTAAAACATATTTTAGACCCTTTTCATGCAAAATGTATAAAAATATTTTTCACGTTTGTTATAAAAACAATTGTATCCCTTCATATGCCGAACTAGTTGCATTGTGGATTTTGCCTAAAACATGATTTTAGACAATATTCATTGAATTTTTTTCTTAAATCACATTTGAAAACCCTTGTATGTTAAATTCTACATATGTCCTTCTAGTGCTATGTTAAAAAAATATTTTAGACCCTTTTCATGCAAAATGTATAAAAATATTTTTCACGTTTGTTATAAAAAAAAAATTGTATCCCTTCCTATGCCGAACTAGTTGCATTATGGATTTTGCCTAAAACATGATTTTAGACAATATTCATTGAAAAAGCTTTTTTTAAATCACATTTGAAAACCCTTCTAAATTGTATTCTACGTCTGTCCTTCTAGTGCTGAACGTAAAAAAAATATTTTAGACCCTTTTCATGCAAAATGTATAAAAAATATTTTTCACGTGTTTTATAAAAAAACGTTGTATCCCTTCATATGCCGAACTAGTTTTTTTGTGGATTTTGCCTAAAACATGATTTTAGACAATATTCATTGAAAAAAGCTTTTTTTTAAATCACATTTGAAAACCCTTCTAAATTGTATTCACGTCTGTCCTTCTAGTGATGAATGTTAAAAAAATATGTTAGACCCTTTTCATGCAAAATTTATAAAAATATTTTTCACGTTTTTTATAAAAAAACTTTGTATCCCTTCATATGCCGAACTAGTTTTTTTGTGGATTTTGCCTAAAACATGATTTTAGACAATATTCATTGAAAAAAAGCTTTTAAAAAATCACATTTGAAAACCCTTCAAAATTGTATTCTACGTCTGTCCTTCTAGTGCTGAACGTAAAAAAATATTTTAGACCCTTTTCATGCAAAATGTATAAAAATATTATTCACGTTTGTTATAAAAAAAAATGTATCCCTTCATATGCCGAACTAGTTGCATTGTGGATTTTGCCTAAAACATGATTTTAGAAAATATTTATATAATTATTTATTTTTTAAATCACATTTGAAAACCCTTTTATGTTATATTCTACATATGTCCTTCTAGTGTTGAACGTTAAAACATATTTTAGACCCTTTTCATGCAAAATTAAAATACAATATTTTTCACATTTTTTATAAAAAAAACTTTGTATCCCTTCATATGCCGAACTAGTTGCATTATATATTTTGCCTAAAACATGATTTTAGACAATATTCATTGAAAAAAGCTTTTTTTTAAATCACATTTGAAAACCCTTCTAAATTGTATTCTACGTCTGTCCTAGTGCTGAACGTAAAATAAATATTTTAGACCCTTTTCATGCAAAATGTATAAAAAAAAATATTTTTCACGCTTTGTTATAAAAAAATTGTATCCTTCATATGCTGAACTAGTTGCATTGTGGATTTTGCCTAAAACATGATTTTAGAAAATATTCATTGACTTTTATAATTTTTTTTTAATCACATTTGAAAACCCTTTGTAAGTTGAAATCTACATATGTCCTTCTAATGCTGAACGTAAAAAAATATTTTAGACCCTTTTCATGCAAAATGTATAACAAATATTTTTCACGTTTGTTATAAAAACATTTTATCCCTTCATATGCTGAACTAGTTGCATTGTGGATTTGCCTAAAACATGATTTTAGAAAATATTCATTGAATTATTTTTTTTTAAATCACATTTGAAAAAAACCTTGTATGTTATATTCTACATATGTCCTTCTAGTGCTGAACGTTAAAAATATGTTAGACCCTTTTCATGCCAAATTTATAAAAAATATTTTTCACGTTTTTTATAAAAAAACTTTGTATCCCTTCATATGCTTCGAACTAGTTTTTTTGTGGATTTTGCCTAAAACATGATTTTAGACAATATTCATTGAAAAAGCTTTTTAAAAAATCACATTTGAAAACCCTTCTAAATTGTATTCTACATCTGTCCTTCTAGTGCTGAACGTAAAAAAAATATATTAGACCCTTTTTCATGCAAAATGTATAAAAAATATTATTCACGTTTGTTATAAAAAAATTGTATCCCTTCATATGCCGAACTAGTTGCATTGTGGATTTTGCCTAAAACATGATTTTAGAAAATATTCATAGAATTATTATTTTTTAAATCACATTTGAAAACCCTTGTATGTTATATTCTTCATATGTCCTTCTAGTGCTGAACGTTAAAACATATTTTAGACCCTTTTCATGCAAAATGTATAAAAATATTTTTCACGTTTGTTATAAAACAATTGTATCCCTTCATATGCCGAACTAGTTGCATTGTGGATTTTGCCTAAAACATGATTTTAGACAATATTCATTGAATTTTTTTTTTAAATCACATTTGAAAACCCCTTGTATGTTGAATTCTACATATGTCCTTCTAGTGCTGAACGTTAAAAAAATATTTTAGAACCTTTTCATGCAAAATGTATACAAATATTTTTCACGTTTGTTATAAAAAAAAATTGTATCCCTTCCTATGCCGAACTAGTTGCATTATGGATTTTGCCTAAAAACATGATTTTAGACAATATTCATTGAATTATTATTTTTATAAATCACATTTGAAAACCCTTCTAAATTTTATTCTACGTCTGTCCTTCTAGTGCTGAACGTAAAAAAAAATATTTTAGACCCTTTTTCATGCAGAATGTATAAAAAATATTTTTCACGTTTGTTATAAAAATAATTGTATCCCTTCATATTTAGAACTAGTTGCATTGTGGATGTTGCCTAAAACATGATTTTAGACAATATTCATTGAAAAAAGCTTTTAAAAAAATCACATTTGAAAACCCTTCTAAATTGTATTCTACACCTGTCCTTCTAGTGCTGAACGTTAAAAAAATATTTTAGACCCTTTTCATGCAAAATGTATAAAAAATATTTTTCACGTTTGTTATAAAAATAATTGTATCCCTTCATATTTAGAACTAGTTGCATTGTGGATGTTGCCTAAAACATGATTTTAGACAATATTCATTGAAAAAGCTTTTAAAAAAATCACATTTGAAAACCCTTCTAAATTGTATTCTACGCCTGTCCTTCTAGTGCTGAACGTTAAAAAAATATTTTAGACCCTTTTCATGCAAAATGTATAAAAATATTTTTCACGTTTGTTATAAAAATAATTGTATCCCTTCATATTTTGAACTAGTTGCATTGGGATGTTGCCTAAAACATGATTTTAGACAATATTCATTGAAAAAGCTTTTAAAAAATCACATTTGAAAACCCTTCTAAATTGTATTCTACGCCTGTCCTTCTAGTGCTGAACGTAAAAAAATATTTTAGACCCCTTTTTCATGCAAAATGTATAAAAATATTTTTTCACGTTTTTTATTAAAAAACGTTGTATCCCTTCATATGCCGAACTAGTTTTTTGTGGATTTTGCCTAAAACATGATTTTAGAAAATATTCATTGAAAAAGCTTTTTTAAAATCACATTTGAAAACCCTTCTAAATTGTATTCTACGTCTGTCCTTCTAGTGATGAATGTTAAAAAATATGTTAGACCCTTTTTCATGCAAAATTTATAAAAATATTTTTCACATTTTTTATTTAAAAATTTGTATCCCTTCATATGCCGAACTAGTTTTTTTGTGGATTTTGCCTAAAACATGATTTTAGAAAATATTCATTGAAAAAAGCTTTTTTTTTAAAATCACATTTGAAAACCCTTCTAAATTGTATTCTACGTCTGTCCTTCTAGTGATGAATGTTAAAAATATGTTAGACCCTTTTCATGCAAAATTTATAAAAATATTTTTCACGTTTGTTATAAAAAAAATTGTATCCCTTCCTATGCCGAACTAGTTGCATTATGGATTTTGCCTAAAACATGATTTTAGACAATATTCATTGAAAAAGCTTTTTTTTTAAAATCACATTTGAAAACCCTTCTAAATTGTATTCTACGTCTGTCCTTCTAGTGATGAATGTTAAAAAATATGTTAGACCCCTTTTCATGCAAAATTTATAAAAAAATATTTTTCACGTTTTTTATAAAAAAACTTTGTATCCCTTCATATGCCGAACTAGTTTTTTGTGGATTTTGCCTAAAACATGATTTTAGACAATATTCATTGAAAAAAGCTTTAAAAAATCACATTTGAAAACCCTTCAAAATTGTATTCTACGTCTGTCCTTCTAGTGCTGAACGTAAAAAAAATATTTTAGACCCTTTTCATGCAAAATTAAAATACAATATTTTTCACATTTTTTATAAAAAAAACTTTGTATCCCTTCATATGCCGAACTAGTTGCATTATATATTTTGCCTAAAACATGATTTTAGACAATATTCATTGAAAAAAGCTTTTTTTAAATCACATTTGAAAACCCTTCTAAATTGTATTCTACGTCTGTCCTAGTGCTGAACGTAAAATAAATATTTTAGACCCTTTTCATGCAAAATGTATAAAAATATTTTCACGTTTGTTATAAAAAAATTGTATCCCTTCATATGCCGAACTAGTTGCATTGTGGATTTTGCCTAAAACATGATTTTAGAAAATATTCATTGATTTTTAATTTTTTTAATCACATTTGAAAACCCTTGTATGTTGAAATCTACATATGTCCTTCTAATGCTGAACGTAAAAAAAATATTTTAGACCCTTTTCATGCAAAATGTATAACAAATATTTTTCACGTTTGTTATAAAAAAAATTTATCCCTTCATATGCTGAACTAGTTGCATTGTGGATTTTGCCTAAACATGATTTTAGAAAATATTCATTGAATTATTTTTTTAAATCACATTTGAAAAACCTTGTATGTTATATTCTACATATGTCCTTCTAGTGCTGAACGTTAAAAAATATGTTAGACCCTTTTCATGCCAAATTTATAAAAATATTTTTCACGTTTTTTATAAAAAAACTTTGTATCCCTTCATATGCCGAACTAGTTTTTTTGTGGATTTTGCCTAAAACATGATTTTAGACAATATTCATTGAAAAAAGCTTTTTAAAATCACATTTGAAAACCCTTCTAAATTGTATTCTACATCTGTCCTTCTAGTGCTGAACGTAAAAAAATATATTAGACCCTTTTCATGCAAAATGTATAAAAATATTATTCACGTTTGTTATAAAAAAATTGTATCCCTTCATATGCCGAACTAGTTGCATTGTGGATTTTGCCTAAAACATGATTTTAGAAAATATTCATAGAATTATTTTTTTTTAAATCACATTTGAAAACCCTTGTATGTTATATTCTTCATACGTCCTTCTAGTGCTGAACGTTAAAAATATTTTAGACCCT
Source organism: Coregonus clupeaformis (assembly GCF_020615455.1). Lineage (NCBI taxonomy): Eukaryota > Metazoa > Chordata > Actinopteri > Salmoniformes > Salmonidae > Coregonus > Coregonus clupeaformis. The sequence continues at coordinate 36,434 of NW_025535120.1, read as the reverse complement.
TTTTCATGCAAAATGTATAAAAATATTTTTTCACGTTTGTTATAAAAACAATTGTATCCCTTCATATGCCGAACTAGTTGCATTGTGGATTTTGCCTAAAACATGATTTTAGACAATATTCATTGAATTTTTTTTCTTAAATCACATTTGAAAACCCTTGTATGTTAAATTCTACATATGTCCTTCTAGTGCTGAATGTTTAAAAAATATTTTAGACCCTTTTCATGCAAAATGTATAAAAATATTTTCCACGTTTGTTATAAAAAAATTGTATCCCTTCCTATGCCGAACTAGTTGCTTATGGATTTTGCCTAAAACATGATTTTAGACAATATTCATTGAAAAAAGCTTTTTTAAATCACATTTGAAAACCCTTCTAAATTGTATTCTACGTCTGTCCTTCTAGTGCTGAACGTAAAAAAAAATATATTAGACCCTTTTCATGCAAAATGTATAAAAATATTATTCACGTTTGTTATAAAAAAAAATTGTATCCCTTCATATGCCGAACTAGTTGCATTGTGGATTTTGCCTAAAACATGATTTTAGAAAATATTCATAGAATTATTTTTTTAAATCACATTTGAAAACCCTTGTATGTTATATTCTTCTATACGTCCTTCTAGTGCTGAACGTTAAAACATATTTTAGACCCTTTTCATGCAAAATGTATAAAAATATTTTTTCACGTTTGTTATAAAAACAATTGTATCCCTTCATATGCCGAACTAGTTGCATTGTGGATTTTGCCTAAAACATGATTTTAGACAATATTCATTGAATTTTTTTTCTTAAATCACATTTGAAAACCCTTGTATGTTAAATTCTACATATGTCCTTCTAGTGCTGAATGTTAAAAAAATATTTTAGACCCTTTTCATGCAAAATGTATAAAAATATTTTTCACGTTTGTTATAAAAAAAATTGTATCCCTTCCTATGCCGAACTAGTTGCATTATGGATTTTGCCTAAAACATGATTTTAGACAATATTCATTGAATTATTTTTTTTAAAATCACATTTGAAAACCCTTCTAAATTTTATTCTACGTCTGTCCTTCTAGTGCTGAACGTAAAAAAAAATATTTTAGACCCTTTTCATGCAGAATGTATAAAAAATATTTTTCACGTTTGTTATAAAAATAATTGTATCCCTTCATATTTAGAACTAGTTGCATTGTGGATGTTGCCTAAAACATGATTTTAGACAATATTCATTGAAAAAAGCTTTTAAAAAATCACATTTGAAAACCCTTCTAAATTGTATTCTACACCTGTCCTTCTAGTGCTGAACGTTAAAAAATATTTTAGACCCTTTTCATGCAAATGTATAAAAATATTTTTCACGTTTGTTATAAAAATAATTGTATCCCCTTCATATTTAGAACTAGTTGCATTGTGGATGTTGCCTAAAACATGATTTTAGACAATATTCATTGAAAAAAGCTTTTAAAAAATCACATTTGAAAACCCTTCTAAATTGTATTCTACGCCTGTCCTTCTAGTGCTGAACGTTAAAAAATATTTTAGACCCTTTTCATGCAAAATGTATAAAAATATTTTTCACGCTTTGTTATAAAAATAATTGTATCCCTTCATATTTTGAACTAGTTGCATTGTGGATGTTGCCTAAAACATGATTTTAGACAATATTCATTGAAAAAAGCTTTAAAAAATCACATTTGAAAACCCTTCTAAATTGTATTCTCGCCTGTCCTTCTAGTGCTGAACGTAAAAAAAATATTTTAGACCCTTTTCATGCAAAATGTATAAAAAATATTTTTCACATTTTTTATTTAAAAAAACGTTGTATCCCTTCATATGCCGAACTAGTTTTTTGTGGATTTTGCCTAAAACATGATTTTAGAAAATATTCATTGAAAAAAGCTTTTTTTTAAAATCACATTTGAAAACCCTTCTAAATTGTATTCTACGTCTGTCCTTCTAGTGATGAATGTTAAAAAATATGTTAGACCCTTTTCTGCAAAATTTATAAAAAATATTTTTCACATTTTTTATTTAAAAACGTTGTATCCCTTCATATGCCGAACTAGTTTTTTTGTGGATTTTGCCTAAAACATGATTTTAGAAAATATTCATTGAAAAAGCTTTTTTTTAAAATCACATTTGAAAACCCTTCTAAATTGTATTCTACGTCTGTCCTTCTAGTGATGAATGTTAAAAATATGTTAGACCCTTTTCATGCAAAATTTATAAAAAATATTTTTTCACGTTTTTATAAAAAAACTTTGTATCCCTTCATATGCCGAACTAGTTTTTTTGTGGATTTTGCCTAAAACATGATTTTAGACAATATTCATTGAAAAAAGCTTTTAAAAAATCACATTTGAAAACCCTTCTAAATTGTATTCTACGCCTGTCCTTCTAGTGCTGAAACGTGAAAAAAATATTTTAGACCCTTTTCATGCAGAATGTATAAAAAATATTTTTCACATTTTATTTAAAAACTTTGTATCCCTTCATATGCCGAACTAGTTTTTTTGTGGATTTTGCCTAAAACATGATTTTAGAAAATATTCATTGAAAAAAGCTTTTTTTTTAAATCACATTTGAAAACCCTTCTAAATTGTATTCTACGTCTGTCCTTCTAGTGATGAATGTTAAAAATATGTTAGACCCTTTTCATGCAAAATTTATAAAAATATTTTTCACGTTTTTATAAAAAAAACTTTGTATCCCTTCATATGCCGAACTAGTTTTTTTGTGGATTTTGCCTAAAACATGATTTTAGACAATATTCATTGAAAAAAGCTTTTAAAAAATCACATTTGAAAACCCTTCAAAATTGTATTCTACGTCTGTCCTTCTAGTGCTGAACGTGAAAAAATATTTTAGACCCTTTTCATGCAAAATGTATAAAAAATATTTTTCACGTTTGTTATAAAAAAAATGTATCCCTTCATATGCTGAACTAGTTGCATTTGTGGATTTTGCCTAAAACATGATTTTGGAAAATATTCATTGATTTTTATTTTTTTTAATCACATTTGAAAACCCTTGTATGTTGAAATCTACATATGTCCTTCTAATGCTGAACGTAAAAAAAATATTTTAGACCCTTTACATGCAAAATGTATAAAAATATTTTTCACGCTTTGTTATAAAAAAATGTATCCCTTCATATGCCGAACTAGTTTTTTTGTGGATTTTGCCTAAAACATGATTTTAGACAATATTCATTGAAAAAAGCTTTTAAAAAATCACATTTGAAAACCCTTCTAAATTGTATTCTACGCCTGTCCTTCTAGTGCTGAACGTTAAAAATATTTTAGACCCTTTTCATGCAAAATGTATAAAAAATATTTTCACATTTTTTATTTAAAAAAATGTTGTATCCCTTCATATGCCGAACTAGTTTTTTTTGTGGATTTTGCCTAAAACATGATTTTAGACAATATTCATTGAGAAAAGCTTTTTAAAAATCACATTTGAAAACCCTTCTAAATTGTATTCTACGCCTTTCCTTCTAGTGCTGAACGTAAAAAAATATTTTAGACCCTTTTCATGCAAAATGTATAAAAATATTTTTTCACATTTTTATTTAAAAACGTTGTATCCCTTCATATGCCGAACTAGTTTTTTGTGGATTTTGCCTAAAACATGATTTTAGAAAATATTCATTGAAAAAAGCTTTAAAAAATCACATTTGAAAACCCTTCAAAATTGTATTCTACGTCCCTGTCCTTCTAGTGTTGAACGTAAAAAAAATATTTTAGACCCTTTTCATGCAAAATGTATAAAAATATTTTTCACGTTTGTTATAAAAAAATGTATCCCTTCATATGCTGAACTAGTTGCATTGTGGATTTTGCCTAAAACATGATTTTAGAAAATATTCATTGATTTTTATTTTTTTAATCACATTTGAAAACCCTTGTATGTTGAATTCTACATATGTCCTTCTAATGCTGAACGTAAAAAAATATTTTAGACCCTTTTCATGCAAAATGTATAAAAAATATTTTTCACGTTTGTTATAAAAAAATGTATCCCTTCATATGCCCAACTAGTTTTTTTGTGGATTTTGCCTAAAACATGATTTTAGACAATATTCATTGAAAAAGCTTTTAAAAAATCACATTTGAAAACCCTTCAAAATTGTATTCTAACGTCTGTCCTTCTAGTGCTGAACGTAGAAAAATATTTAGACCCTTTTCATGCAAAATGTATAAAAAATATTTTTCACGTTTGTTATAAAAATAATTGTATCCCTTCATATTTAGAACTAGTTGCATTGTGGATGTTGCCTAAAACATGATTTTAGACAATATTCATTGAAAAAAAGCTTTTAAAAAATCACATTTGAAAACCCTTCTAAATTGTATTCTACGCCTGTCCTTCTAGTGCTGAACGTTAAAAAAATATTTTAGACCCTTTTCATGTAAAATGTATAAAAAATATTTTTCACATTTTTTATTTAAAAACTTTGTATCCTTCATATGCCGAACTAGTTTTTTTGTGGATTTTGCCTAAACATGATTTTAGAAAATATTCATTGAAAAAGCTTTTTTTAAATCACATTTGAAAACCCTTCTAAATTGTATTCTACGTCTGTCCTTCTAGTGATGAATGTTAAAATATGTTAGACCCTTTTCATGCAAAATTTATAAAAAATATTTTTCACGTTTTTTATAAAAAACTTTGTATCCCTTCATATGCCGAACTAGTTTTTTTTGTGGATTTTGCCTAAAACATGATTTTAGACAATATTCATTGAAAAAAGCTTTTTAAAAAAATCAGCATTTGAAAACCCTTCAAATTGTATTCTACGTCTGTCCTTCTAGTGCTGAACGTAGAAAAAATATTAGACCCTTTTCATGCAAAATGTATAAAAAATATTTTTCACGTTTGTTATAAAAATAATTGTATCCCTTCATATTTAGAACTAGTTGCATTGTGGATGTTGCCTAAAACATGATTTTAGACAATATTCATTGAAAAAAAGCTTTTAAAATCACATTTGAAAACCCTTCTAAATTGTATTCTACGCCTGTCCTTCTAGTGCTGAACGTTAAAAAAATTTTTAGACCCTTTTCATGCAAAATGTATAAAAATATTTTTCACATTTTTTATTTAAAAAAACGTTGTATCCTTCATATGCCGAACTAGTTTTTTTTGTGGATTTTGCCTAAAACATGATTTTAGAAAATATTCATTGAAAAAAGCTTTTTTAAATCACATTTGAAAACCCTTCTAAATTGTATTCTACGTCTGTCCTTCTAGTGATGAATGTTAAAAAAAATATGTTAGACCCTTTTCATGCAAAATTTATAAAAAAATATTTTTCACGTTTTTTATAAAAAACTTTGTATCCCTTCATATGCCGAACTAGTTTTTTTGTGGATTTTGCCTAAAACATGATTTTAGACAATATTCATTGAAAAAAGCTTTTAAAAAAATCACATTTGAAAACCCTTCTAAATTGTATTCTACGCCTGTCCTTCTAGTGCTGAACGTAAAAAAAATATTTTAGACCCTTTTCATGCAAAATGTATAAAAAATATTATTCACGTTTGTTATAAAAAAAAATGTATCCCTTCATATGCCGAACTAGTTGCATTGTGGATTTTGCCTAAAACATGATTTTAGAAAATATTCATAGAATTATTTTTTTTTAAATCACATTTCAAAACCCTTGTATGTTGAATTCTACATATGTCCTTCTAGTGCTGAACGTTAAAAAAATATTTTAGAACCTTTTTCATGCAAAATGTATACAAATATTTTTCACGCTTGTTATAAAAAAATTGTATCCCTTCCTATGCCGAACTAGTTGCATTATGGATTTTGCCTAAAACATGATTTTAGACAATATTCATTGAATTATTATTTTTTTAATCACATTTGAAAACTCTTCTAAATTGTATTCTACGTCTGTCCTTCTAGTGCTGAACGTAAAAAAAAATATTTTAGACCCTTTTCATGCAGAATGTATAAAAAATATTTTTTCACGTTTGTTATAAAAAAATTGTATCCCTTCATATGCCGAACTAGTTGCATTGTGGATTTTGCCTAAAACATGATTTTAGACAATATTCATTGAAAAAGCTTTTAAAAAATCACATTTGAAAACCCTTCTAAATTGTATTCTACGTCTGTCCTTCTAGTGATGAATGTTAAAAATATGTTAGACCCTTTTCATGCAAAATTTATAAAAAATATTTTTCACGATTTTTATAAAAACCTTTGTATCCCTTCATATGCCGAACTAGTTTTTGTGGATTTTGCCTAAAACATGATTTTAGACAATATTCATTGAAAAAAGCTTAAAATCACATTTGAAAACCCTTCTAAATTGTATTCTACGCCTGTCCTTCTAGTGCTGAACGTAAAAATATTTTAGACCCTTTTCATGCAAAATGTATAAAAATATTTTTCACATTTTTATTTAAAAAAACTTTGTATCCCTTCATATGCCGAACTAGTTTTTTTGTGGATTTTGCCTAAAACATGATTTTAGAAAATATTCATTGAAAAAGCTTTTTTTTAAAATCACATTTGAAAACCCTTCTAAATTGTATTCTACGTCTGTCCTTCTAGTGATGAATGTTAAAAAAATATGTTAGACCCCTTTTCATGCAAAATTTATAAAAAATATTTTACGTTTTTATAAAAAAACTTTGTATCCCTTCATATGCCGAACTAGTTGCATTGTGGATTTTGCCTAAAACATGATTTTAGAAAATATTCATAGAATTATTTTTTTTTAAAATCAATTTCAAAACCCTTGTATGTTGAATTCTACATATGTCCTTCTAGTGCTGAACGTTAAAAAAATATTTTAGAACCTTTTCATGCAAAATGTATACAAATATTTTTCACGTTCGTTATAAAAAAATTGTATCCCTTCCTATGCCGAACTAGTTGCATTATGGATTTTGCCTAAAACATGATTTTAGACAATATTCATTGAATTATTATTTTTTTAATCACATTTGAAAACCCTTCTAAATTGTATTCTACGTCTGTCCTTCTAGTGCTGAACGTAAAAAAAAATATTTTAGACCCTTTTTCATGCAGAATGTATAAAAAAATATTTTCCACGTTTGTTATAAAAAAAATTGTATCCCTTCATATGCCGAACTAGTTGCATTGTGGATTTTGCCTAAAACATGATTTTAGACAATATTCATTGAAAAAGCTTTAAAAATCACATTTGAAAACCCTTCTAAATTGTATTCACGCCTGTCCTTCTAGTGTTGAACGTAAAAAAAATATTTTAGACCTTTTCATGCAAAATGTATAAAAAATATTTTTCCACGTTTGTTATAAAAAAATGTATCCCTTCATATGCTGAACTAGTTGCATTGTGGATTTTGCCTAAAACATGATTTTAGAAAATATTCATTGATTTTTTATTTTTTTAATCACATTTGAAAACCCTTGTATGTTGAAATCTACATATGTCCTTCTAATGCTGAACGCAAAAAAAATATTTTAGACCCTTTTCATGCAAAATGTATAAAAAATATTTTTCACGTTTGTTATAAAAAATGTATCCCTTCATATGCCGAACTAGTTTTTGTGGATTTTGCCTAAAACATGATTTTAGACAATATTCATTGAAAAAAGCTTTTAAAAAATCACATTTGAAAACCCTTCAAATTGTATTCTACGTCTGTCATTCTAGTGCTGAACGTGAAAGAAAATATTTAGACCCTTTTCAGCAAAATGTATAAAAAAATATTTTTCACGTTTGTTATAAAAAAAATGTATCCCTTCATATTTAGAACTAGTTGCATTGTGGATGTTGCCTAAAACATGATTTTAGACAATATTCATTGAAAAAAGCTTTTAAAAAAAATCACATTTGAAAACCCTTCTAAATTGTATTCTACGCCTGTCCTTCTAGTGCTGAACGTTAAAAAAATATTTTAGACCCTTTTCGTGCAAATGTATAAAAATATTTTTCACTTTTTTATTTAAAAAACGTCGTATCCCTTCATATGCCGAACTAGTTTTTTGTGGATTTTGCCTAAAACATGATAGAAAATATTCATTGAAAAGCTTTTTTAAAATCACATTTGAAAAACCCTTCTAAATTGTATTCACGCCTGTCCTTCTAGGATGAATGTTAAAAAAATATGTTAGACCCTTTTCATGCAAAATTTATAAAAAATATTTTTCACGTTTTTTATTAAAAAATGTATCCCTTCATATGCCGAACTAGTTGCATTGTGGATTTTGCCTAAAACATGATTTTAGAAAATATTCATAGAATTATTTTTTTTAAATCACATTTGAAAACCCTTGTATGTTGAATTCTACATATGTCCTTCTAGTGCTGAACGTTAAAAAAATATTTTAGAACCTTTTTCATGCAAAATGTATACAAATATTTTTCACGTTTGTTATAAAAAAAATTGTATCCCTTCCTATGCCCGAACTAGTTGCATTATGGATTTTGCCTAAAACATGATTTTTAGAAAATATTCATTGAAAAAAGCTTTTTTTAAATCACATTTGAAAACCCTTCTAAATTGTATTCTACGTCTGTCCTTCTAGTGATGAATGTTAAAAAATATGTTAGACCCTTTTCATGCAAAATTTATAAAAAAATATTTTTCACGTTTTTTATAAAAAAACTTTGTATCCTTCATATGCCGAACTAGTTTTTTTGTGGATTTTGCCTAAAACATGATTTTAGACAATATTCATTGAAAAAAGCTTTTTAAAAAATCACATTTGAAAACCCTTCTAAATTGTATTCTACGCCTGTCCTTCTAGTGCTGAGCGTAAAAAAAATATTTTAGACCCTTTTCATGCAAAATGTATAAAAATATTTTTCACATTTTTTATTTAAAAAAACGTTGTATCCCTTCATATGCGAACTAGTTTTTTTGTGGATTTTGCCTAAAACATGATTTTAGAAAATATTCATTGAAAAAAGCTTTTTTAAAATCACATTTGAAAACCCTTCTAAATTGTATTCTACGTCTGTCCTTCTAGTGATGAATGTTAAAAAATATTTAGACCCTTTTCATGCAAAATTTATAAAAAATATTTTTCACGTTTTTATTAAAAAACTTTGTATCCCTTCATATGCCGAACTAGTTTTTTGTGGATTTTGCCTAAAACATGATTTTAGACAATATTCATTGAAAAAAGCTTTTAAAAAAATCACATTTGAAAACCCTTCTAAATTGTATTCACGCCTGTCCTTCTAGTGCTGAACGTAAAAAAATATTTTAGACCCTTTTCATGCAAAATGTATAAAAATATTTTTCACATTTTTTATTTAAAAAACTTTGTACCCTTCATATGCCGAACTAGTTTTTGTGGATTTTGCCTAAAACATGATTTTAGAAAATATTCATTGAAAAAAGCTTTTTTTTAAAATCACATTTGAAAACCCTTCTAAATTGTATTCTACGTCTGTCCTTCTAGTGATGAATGTTAAAAAAATATGTTAGACCCTTTTCATGCAAAATTTATAAAAAATATTTTTCACGTTTTTATAAAAAAACCTTTTGTATCCCTTCATATGCCGAACTAGTTTTTTTGTGGATTTTGCCTAAAACATGATTTTAGAAAATATTCATTGAAAAAAGCTTTTAAAAAATCACATTTGAAAACCCTTCAAAATTGTATTCTACGTCTGTCCTTCTAGTGCTGAACGTAAAAAAAATATTTTAGACCCATTTCATGCAAAATGTATTAAAAATATTATTCACGTTTGTTATAAAAAAATGTATCCCTTCATATGCCGAACTAGTTGACATTGTGGATTTTGCCTAAAACATGATTTTAGAAAATATTCATAGAATTATTTTTTTTTAAATCACATTTGAAAACCCTTCTAAATTGTATTCTACGTCTGTCCTTCTAGTGCTGAACGTAAAAAAAAATATTTTAGACCCTTTTCATGCAGAATGTATAAAAAATATTTTTCACGTTTGTTATAAAAAAAATTGTATCCCTTCATATGCCGAACTAGTTGCATTTTGGATTTTGCCTAAAACATGATTTTAGACAATATTCATTGAAAAAAGCTTTTAAAAAATCACATTTGAAAACCCTTCTAAATTGTATTCTTCGCCTGTCCTTCTAGTGTTGAACGTAAAAAAAAATATTTTAGACCCTTTTCATGCAAAATGTATAAAAAATATTTTCACGTTTGTTATAAAAAAAATTTATCCCTTCATATGCTGAACTAGTTGCATTGTGGATTTTGCCTAAAACATGATTTTAGAAAATATTCATTGATTTTTTATTTTTTTTTAAAATCACATTTGAAAACCCTTTATGTTGAAATCTACATATGTCCTTCTAATGCTGAACGTAAAAAAAATATTTTAGACCCTTTTCATGCAAAATGTATAAAAAATATTTTTTCACGTTTGTTATAAAAAAAATGTATCCCTTCATATGCCGAACTAGTTTTTTGTGGATTTTGCCTAAAACATGATTTTAGACAATATTCATTGAATTATTATTTTTTTTAATCACATTTGAAAACCCTTCTAAATTGTATTCTCACGTCTGTCCTTCTAGTGCTGAACGTAAAAAAAAATATTTTAGACCCTTTTCATGCAAAATGTATACAAATATTTTTCACGTTTGTTATAAAAAAAATGGTATCCCTTCATATGCCGAACTAGTTGCATTGTGGATTTTGCCTAAAACATGATTTTAGACAATATTCATTGAAAAAAGCTTTTTAAAAAATCACATTTGAAAACCCTTCTAAATTGTATTCTACGCCTGTCCTTCTAGTGCTGAACGTTAAAAAATATTTTAGACCCTTTTCATGCAAAATGTATAAAAAATATTTTTCACATTTTTATTTAAAAAACGTTGTATCCCTTCATATGCCGAACTAGTTTTTTGTGGATTTTGCCTAAAACATGATTTTAGAAAATATTCATTGAAAAAAGCTTTTTTAAAAATCACATTTGAAAACCCTTCTAAATTGTATTCTACGTCTGTCCTTCTAGTGATGAATGTTAAAAAATATGTTAGACCCTTTTCATGCAAAATTTATAAAAAATATTTTTCACGTTTTTTATAAAAAAAAAGTATCCCTTCATATAACGAACTAGTTGCATTGTGGATTTTGCCTAAAACATGATTTTAGAAAATATTCATAGAATTATTTTTTTTAAATCACATTTGAAAACCCTTGTATGTTGAATTCTACATATGTCCTTCTAGTGCTGAACGTTAAAAAAATATTTTAGAACCTTTTCATGCAAAATGTATACAAATATTTTTCACGTTTGTTATAAAAAAAATTGTATCCCTTCCTATGCCGAACTAGTTGCATTATGGATTTTGCCTAAAACATGATTTTAGACAATATTCATTGAATTATTTTTTTTTTTAAATCACATTTGAAAACCCTTCTAAATTGTATTCTACGTCTGTCCTTCTAGTGCTGAACGTTAAAAAAATATTTTAGACCCTTTTCATGCAAAATGTATAAAAATATTTTTCACAGTTTTTATTTAAAAAACGTTGTAGTCCCTTCATATGCCGAACTAGTTTTTTTGTGGATTTTGCCTAAAACATGATTTTAGAAAATATTCATTGAAAAAGCTTTTTTTAAAATCACATTTGAAAACCCCTTCTAAATTGTATTCTAAGTCTGTCCTTCTAGTGATGAATGTTAAAAAATATGTTAGACCCTTTTCATGCAAAATTTATAAAAAATATTTTTCACGTTTGTTATAAAAAAAACTTTGTATCTCCTTCATATGCCGAACTAGTTTTTGTGGATTTTGCCTAAAACATGATTTTAGACAATATTCATTGAAAAAGCTTTTAAAAAATCACATTTGAAAACCCTTCTAAATTGTATTCACGCCTGTCCTTCTAGTGCTGAACGTAAAAAAATATTTTAGACCCTTTTCATGCAAAATGTATAAAAAATATTTTTCACATTTTATTTAAAAAACGTTGTATCCCTTCATATGCCGAACTAGTTTTTTTGTGGATTTTGCCTAAAACATGATTTTAGAAAATATTCATTGAAAAAAGCTTTAAAAAAATCACATTTGAAAACCCTTCTAAATTGTATTCTACGCCTGTCCTTCTAGTGCTGAACGTAAAAAAAATATTTTAGACCCTTTTCATGCAAAATGTATAAAAAATATTTTTCACATTTTTTATAAAAAAACTTTGTATCCCTTCATATGCCGAACTAGTTTTTTTGTGGATTTTGCCTAAAACATGATTTTAGAAAATATTCATTGAAAAAAGCTTTTTTTAAAATCACATTTGAAAACCCTTCTAAATTGTATTCTACGTCTGTCCTTCTAGTGATGAATGTTAAAAAATATGTAGACCCTTTTCATGCAAAATTTATAAAAAATATTTTTCACGTTTTTTATAAAAAAACTTTGTATCCCTTCATATGCCGAACTAGTTTTTTGTGGATTTTGCCTAAAACATGATTTTAGAAAATATTCATAGAATTATTTTTTTAAATCACATTTGAAAACCCTTCTAAATTGTATTCTACGTCTGTCCTTCTAGTGCTGAACGTAAAAAAATATTTTAGACCCTTTTCATGCAGAATGTATAAAAATATTTTTCACGTTTGTTATAAAAAAATTGTATCCCTTCATATGCCGAACTAGTTGCATTTTGGATTTTGCCTAAAACATGATTTTAGACAATATTCATTGAAAAAGCTTTTAAAAAATCACATTTGAAAACCCTTCTAAATTGTATTCTACGCCTGTCCTTCTAGTGTTGAACGTAAAAAAATATTTTAGACCCTTTTCATGCAAAATGTATAAAAATATTTTTCACGTTTGTTATAAAAAAAATGTATCCCTTCATATGCTGAACTAGTTGCATTGTGGATTTTGCCTAAAACATGATTTTAGAAAATATTCATTGATTTTTTATTTTTTTTTAATCACATTTGAAAACCCTTGTATGTTGAAATCTACATATGTCCTTCTAATGCTGAACGTAAAAAAATATTTTAGACCCTTTTCATGCAAAATGTATAAAAATATTTTTCACGTTTGTTATAAAAAAAAATGTATCCCTTCATATGCCGAACTAGTTTTTTTGTGGATTTTGCCTAAAACATGATTTTAGACAATATTCATTGAAAAAAGCTTTTTAAAAAAATCACATTTGAAAACCCTTCAAAATTGTATTCTACGATCTGTCCTTCTAGTGCTGAACGTGAAAAAAAATATTTAGACCCTTTTCATGCAAAATGTATAAAAATATTTTTTCACGTTTGTTATAAAATAATTGTATCCCTTCATATTTAGAACTAGTTGCATTGTGGATGTTGCCTAAAACATGATTTTAGACAATATTCATTGAAAAAAGCTTTTAAAAAATCACATTTGAAAACCCTTCTAAATTGTATTCTACGCCTGTCCTTCTAGTGCTGAACGTTAAAAAAATATTTTAGACCCTTTTCATGCAAAATGTATAAAAATATTTTTTCACATTTTTTATTTATAAAAACGTTGTATCCCTTCATATGCCGAACTAGTTTTTTTGTGGATTTTGCCTAAAACATGATTTTGAAAATATTCATTGAAAAAGCTTTTTTTTAAATCACATTTGAAAACCCTTCTAAATTGTATTCTACGTCTGTCCTTCTAGTGATGAATGTAAAAAAATATGTTAGACCCTTTTCATGCAAAATTTATAAAAAATATTTTTCACGTTTTTTATTTAAAAAAATGTATCCCTTCATATGCCGAACTAGTTGCATTGTGGATTTTGCCTAAAACATGATTTTAGAAAATATTCATAGAATTATTTTTTTTTAAATCACATTTGAAAACCCTTGTATGTTGAATTCTACATATGTCCTTCTAGTGCTGAACGTTAAAAAAATATTTTAGAACCTTTTCATGCAAAATGTATACAAATATTTTTCACGTTTGTTATAAAAAAAATTGTATCCCTTCCTATGCCGAACTAGTTGCATTATGGATTTTGCCTAAAACATGATTTTAGAAAATATTCATTGAAAAAAGCTTTTTTTTTAAATCACATTTGAAAACCCTTCTAAATTGTATTCTACGCCTGTCCTTCTAGTGCTGAACGTTAAAAAAATATTTTAGACCCTTTTCATGCAAAATGTATAAAAAATATTTTTCACATTTTTTATTTAAAAAAACGTTGTATCCCTTCATATGCCGAACTAGTTTTTTTGTGGATTTTGCCTAAAACATGATTTTAGAAAATATTCATTGAAAAAAGCTTTTTTAAATCACATTTGAAAAACCCTTCTAAATTGTATTCTACGTCTGTCCTTCTAGTGATGAATGTTAAAAAATATGGTTAGACCCTTTTCATGCAAAATTTATAAAAAATATTTTTTCACGTTTTTTATAAAAAAAAATGTATCCCTTCATATAACGAACTAGTTGCATTGTGGATTTTGCCTAAAACATGATTTTAGAAAATATTCATAGAATTATTTTTTTTAAATCACATTTGAAAACCCTTGTATGTTGAATTCTACATATGTCCTTCTAGTGCTGAACGTTAAAAAAATATTTTAGACCCTTTTCATGCAAAATGTATAAAAATATTTTTCACGCTTTTTTATTTAAAAACGTTGTATCCCTTCATATGCCGAACTAGTTTTTGTGGATTTTGCCTAAAACATGATTTTAGAAAATATTCATTGAAAAAAAGCTTTTAAAAAAATCACATTTGAAAACCCTTCTAAATTGTATTCTACGCCTGTCCTTCTAGTGCTGAACGTAAAAAAATATTTTGGACCCTTTTCATGCAAAATGTATAAAAATATTTTTCACATTTTTTTTTAAAAAACTTTGTATCCCTTCATATGCCGAACTAGTTTTTGTGGATTTTGCCTAAAACATGATTTTAGAAAATATTCATTGAAAAAGCTTTTTTTAAAATCACATTTGAAAACCCTTCTAAATTGTATTCTACGTCTGTCCTTCTAGTGATGAATGTTAAAAATATGTTAGACCCTTTTCATGCAAAATTTATAAAAAATATTTTTCACGTTTTTTATAAAAAAAACTTTGTATCCCTTCATATGCCGAACTAGTTTTTTTTTGTGGATTTTGCCTAAAACATGATTTTAGACAATATTCATTGAAAAAAGCTTTTTAAAAAAATCACATTTGAAAACCCTTCTAAATTGTATTCCGCCTGTCCTTCTAGTGCTGAACGTAAAAAAATATTTTAGACCCTTTTCATGCAAAATGTATAAAAAATATTTTTCACATTTTTTATTTAAAAAACGTTGTATCCCTTCATATGCCGAACTAGTTTTTTGTGGATTTTGCCTAAAACATGATTTTAGAAAATATTCATTGAAAAAATTTTTTTTTTTTAAATCACATTTGAAAACCCTTCTAAATTGTATTCTACGTCTGTCCTTCTAGTGATGAATGTTAAAAAATATGTTAGACCCTTTTCATGCAAAATTTATAAAAAATATTTTTCACGTTTTTTATTAAAAAACTTTGTATCCCTTCATATGCCGAACTAGTTTTTTTGTGGATTTTGCCTAAAACATGATTTTAGACAATATTCATTGAAAAAAGCTTTTAAAAAAATCACATTTGAAAACCCTTCTAAATTGTATTCTACGCCTGTCCTTCTAGTGCTGAACGTAAAAAATATTTTAGACCCTTTTCATGCAAAATGTATAAAAAATATTTTTCACATTTTTTATTTAAAAAACTTTGTATCCCTTCATATGCCGAACTAGTTTTTTTGTGGATTTTGCCTAAAACATGATTTTAGAAAATATTCATTGAAAAAAGCTTTTTTTAAAATCACATTTGAAAACCCTTCTAAATTGTATTCTACGTCTGTCCTTCTAGTGATGAATGTTAAAAATATGTTAGACCCTTTTCATGCAAAATTTATAAAAATATTTTTCACGTTTTTTATAAAAAACTTTGTATCCCTTCATATGCCGAACTAGTTTTTTTGTGGATTTTGCCTAAAACATGATTTTAGAAAATATTCATTGAAAAAAGCTTTTAAAAAATCACATTTGAAAACCCTTCAAAATTGTATTCTACGTCTGTCCTTCTAGTGCTGAACGTAAAAAAATATTTTAGACCCATTTCATGCAAAATGTATAAAAATATTATTCACGTTTGTTATAAAAAAAAATGTATCCCTTCATATGCCGAACTAGTTGCATTGTGGATTTTGCCTAAAACATGATTTTAGAAAATATTCATAGAATTATTTTTTTTTAAATCACATTTGAAAACCCTTCTAAATTGTATTCTACGTCTGTCCTTCTAGTGCTGAATGTAAAAAAAAATATTTTAGACCCTTTTCATGCAGAATGTATAAAAAATATTTTTCACGTTTGTTATAAAAAAAAAATTATCCCTTCATATGCTGAACTAGTTGCATTGTGGATTTTGCCTAAAACATGATTTTAGACAATATTCATTGAAAAAAGCTTTTAAAAAAATCACATTTGAAAACCCTTCTAAATTGTATTCTTCGCCTGTCCTTCTAGTGTTGAACGTAAAAAAAATATTTTAGACCCCTTTTCATGCAAAATGTATAAAAATATTTTTTCACGTTTGTTATAAAAAAAATTATCCCTTCATATGCTGAACTAGTTGCATTGTGGATTTTGCCTAAAACATGATTTTAGAAAATATTCATTGATTTTTTATTTTTTTTTAATCACATTTGAAAACCCTTGTATGTTGAAATCTACATATGTCCTTCTAATGCTGAACGTAAAAAAAATATTTTAGACCCTTTTCATGCAAAATGTATAAAAATATTTTTCACGTTTGTTATAAAAAAAAATGTATCCCTTCATATGCCGAACTAGTTTTTTTGTGGATTTTGCCTAAAACATGATTTTAGACAATATTCATTGAATTATTATTTTTTTTTAATCACATTTGAAAACCCTTCTAAATTGTATTCTACGTCTGTCCTTCTAGTGCTGAACGTAAAAAAAAATATTTTAGACCCTTTTCATGCAGAATGTATAAAAAATATTTTTCACGTTTGTTATAAAAAAAATGGTATCCCTTCATATGCCGAACTAGTTGCATTGTGGATTTTGCCTAAAACATGATTTTAGACAATATTCATTGAAAAAAGCTTTTAAAAATCACATTTGAAAACCCTTCTAAATTGTATTCTACGCCTGTCCTTCTAGTGCTGAACGTTAAAAAATATTTTAGACCCTTTTCATGCAAAATGTATAAAAATATTTTTTCACATTTTTTATTTAAAAACGTTGTATCCCTTCATATGCCGAACTAGTTTTTTTGTGGATTTTGCCTAAAACATCATTTTAGAAAATATTCATTGAAAAAAGCTTTTTTTAAATCACATTTGAAAACCCTTCTAAATTGTATTCTACGTCTGTCCTTCTAGTGATGAATGTTAAAAAAATATGTTAGACCCTTTTCATGCAAAATTTATAAAAAATATTTTTCACGTTTTTTATAAAAAAACTTTGTATCCCTTCATATGCCGAACTAGTTTTTTTGTGGATTTTGCCTAAAACATGATTTTAGAAAATATTCATTGAAAAAAGCTTTTAAAAAATCACATTTGAAAACCCTTCAAAATTGTATTCTACGTCTGTCCTTCTAGTGCTGAACGTAATAAAAATATTTTAGACCCATTTCATGCAAAATGTATAAAAAATATTATTCACGTTTGTTATAAAAAAAAATGTATCCCTTCATATGCCGAACTAGTTGCATTGTGGATTTTGCCTAAAACATGATTTTAGAAAATATTCATAGAATTATTTTTTTTTAAATCACATTTGAAAACCCTTCTAAATTGTATTCTACGTCTGTCCTTCTAGTGCTGAACGTAAAAAAAATATTTTAGACCCTTTTCATGCAGAATGTATAAAAATATTTTTCACGTTTGTTATAAAAAAATTGTATCCCTTCATATGCCGAACTAGTTGCATTTTGGATTTTGCCTAAAACATGATTTTAGACAATATTCATTGAAAAAAGCTTTTAAAAATCACATTTGAAAACCCTTCTAAATTGTATTCTTCGCCTGTCCTTCTAGTGTTGAACGTAAAAAAATATTTTAGACCCTTTTCATGCAAAATGTATAAAAAATATGTTTTCACGTTTGTTATAAAAAAAAAGTATCCCTTCATATGCTGAACTAGTTGCATTGTGGATTTTGCCTAAAACATGATTTTAGAAAATATTCATTGATTTTTTATTTTTTTTAATCACATTTGAAAACCCTTGTATGTTGAAATCTACATATGTCCTTCTAATGCTGAACGTAAAAAAAATATTTTAGACCCTTTTCATGCAAAATGTATAAAAAATATTTTTTCACGTTTGTTATAAAAAAAATGTATCCCTTCATATGCCGAACTAGTTTTTTTGTGGATTTTGCCTAAAACATGATTTTAGACAATATTCATTGAATTATTATTTTTTTTTAATCACATTTGAAAACCCTTCTAAATTGTATTCTACGTCTGTCCTTCTAGTGCTGAACGTCAAAAAAAAATATTTTAGACCCTTTTCATGCAGAATGTATAAAAATATTTTTCACGTTTGTTATAAAAAAATTGTATCCTTCATATGCCGAACTAGTTGCATTGTGGATTTTGCCTAAAACATGATTTTAGACAATATTCATTGAAAAAAAGCTTTAAAAAAAATCACATTTGAAAACCCTTCTAAATTGTATTCTACGCCTGTCCTTCTAGTGCTGAACGTTAAAAAAATATTTTAGACCCTTTTCATGCAAAATGTATAAAAATATTTTTCACATTTTTTATTTAAAAAACGTTGTATCCCTTCATATGCCGAACTAGTTTTTTTGTGGATTTTGCCTAAAACATGATTTTAGAAAATATTCATTGAAAAAAAGCTTTTTTAAAAATCACATTTGAAAACCCTTCTAAATTGTATTCTACGTCTGTCCTTCTAGTGATGAATGTTAAAAAATATGTTAGACCCTTTTCATGCAAAATTTATAAAAAATATTTTTCACGTTTTTTATAAAAAAAAATGTATCCCTTCATATAACGAACTAGTTGCATTGTGGATTTTGCCTAAAACATGATTTTAGAAAATATTCATAGAATTATTTTTTTTTAAATCACATTTGAAAACCCTTGTATGTTGAATTCTACATATGTCCTTCTAGTGCTGAACGTTAAAAAAATATTTTAGAACCTTTTCATGCTAAATGTATACAAATATTTTTCACGTTTGTTATAAAAAAAATTGTATCCCTTCCTATGCCGAACTAGTTGCATTATGGATTTTGCCTAAAACATGATTTTAGACAATATTCATTGAATTATTATTTTTTTAAATCACATTTGAAAACCCTTCTAAATTGTATTCTACGTCTGTCCTTCTAGTGCTGAACGTTAAAAAAATATTTTAGACCCTTTTCATGCAAAATGTATAAAAATATTTTTCACATTTTTTTATTTAAAAAACGTTGTATCCCCTTCATATGCCGAACTAGTTTTTTTTGTGGATTTTGCCTAAAACATGATTTTAGAAAATATTCATTGAAAAAAAGCTTTTTTTTAAAATCACATTTGAAAACCCTTCTAAATTGTATTCTACGTCTGTCCTTCTAGTGATGAATGTTAAAAAATATGTTAGACCCTTTTCATGCAAAATTTATAAAAAATATTTTTCACGTTTTTATAAAAAACTTTGTATCCCTTCATATGCCGAACTAGTTTTTTGTGGATTTTGCCTAAAACATGATTTTAGACAATATTCATTGAAAAAAGCTTTTAAAAAAATCACATTTGAAAACCCTTCTAAATTGTATTCTACGCCTGTCCTTCTAGTGCTGAACGTAAAAAAATATTTTAGACCCTTTTCATGCAAAATGTATAAAAATATTTTTCACATTTTTTATTTAAAAAGTTGTATCCCTTCATATGCCGAACTAGTTTTTTTGTGGATTTTGCCTAAAACATGATTTTAGAAAATATTCATAGAATTATTTTTTTTTAAATCACATTTGAAAACCCTTCTAAATTGTATTCTACGTCTGTCCTTCTAGTGCTGAACGTAAAAAAATATTTTAGACCCTTTTCATGCAGAATGTATAAAAATATTTTTCACGTTTGTTATAAAAAAATTGTATCCCTTCATATGCCGAACTAGTTGCATTTTGGATTTTGCCTAAAACATGATTTTAGACAATATTCATTGAAAAAAGCTTTTAAAAAAATCACATTTGAAAACCCTTCTAAATTGTATTCTACGCCTGTCCTTCTAGTGTTGAACGTAAAAAAAATATTTTAGACCCTTTTCATGCAAAATGTATAAAAAATATTTTTCACGTTTGTTATAAAAAAAAATTTATCCCTTCATATGCTGAACTAGTTGCATTGTGGATTTTGCCTAAAACATGATTTTAGAAAATATTCATTGATTTTTAATTTTTTTTTAATCACATTTGAAAACCCTTGTATGTTGAAATCTACATATGTCCTTCTAATGCTGAACGTAAAAAAAATATTTTAGACCCTTTTCATGCAAAATGTATAAAAAATATTTTTCACGTTTGTTATAAAAAAAAATGTATCCCTTCATATGCCGAACTAGTTTTTTTGTGGATTTTGCCTAAAACATGATTTTAGACAATATTCATTGAAAAAAGCTTTTTAAAAAATCACATTTGAAAACCCTTCAAAATTGTATTCTACGTCTGTCCTTCTAGTGCTGAACGTAGAAAAAATATTTAGACCCTTTTCATGCAAAATGTATAAAAAATATTTTTCACGTTTGTTATAAAAAATAATTGTATCCCTTCATATTTAGAACTAGTTGCATTGTGGATGTTGCCTAAAACATGATTTTAGACAATATTCATTGAAAAAGCTTTTAAAAAATCACATTTGAAAACCCTTCTAAATTGTATTCTACGCCTGTCCTTCTAGTGCTGAACGTTAAAAAAATATTTTAGACCCTTTTCATGCAAAATGTATAAAAATATTTTTCACATTTTTATTTAAAAAACGTTGTATCCCTTCATATGCCGAACTAGTTTTTTTGTGGATTTTGCCTAAAACATGATTTTAGAAAATATTCATTGAAAAAAGCTTTTTTTTTAAATCACATTTGAAAACCCTTCTAAATTGTATTCTACGTCTGTCCTTCTAGTGATGAATGTTAAAAAATATGTTAGACCCTTTTCATGCAAAATTTATAAAAAAATATTTTTCACGCTTTTTTATAAAAAAACTTTGTATCCCTTCATATGCCGAACTAGTTTTTTGTGGATTTTGCCTAAAACATGATTTTAGACAATATTCATTGAAAAAAGCTTTTAAAAAAATCACATTTGAAAACCCTTCTAAATTGTATTCTACGCCTGTCCTTCTAGTGCTGAACGTAAAAAAAATATTTTAGACCCTTTTCATGCAAAATGTATAAAAAATATTATTCACGTTTGTTATAAAAAAAATGTATCCCTTCATATGCCGAACTAGTTGCATTGTGGATTTTGCCTAAAACATGATTTTAGAAAATATTCATAGAATTATTTTTTTTAATCACATTTGAAAACCCTTGTATGTTGAATTCTACATATGTCCTTCTAGTGCTGAACGTTAAAAAAATATTTTAGAACCTTTTCATGCAAAATGTATACAAATATTTTTCACGTTTGTTATAAAAAAAATTGTATCCCTTCCTATGCCGAACTAGTTGCATTATGGATTTTGCCTAAAACATGATTTTAGACAATATTCATTGAATTATTTTTTTTTAAATCACATTTGAAAACCCTTCTAAATTGTATTCTACGTCTGTCCTTCTAGTGCTGAACGTTAAAAAAATATTTTAGACCCTTTTCATGCAAAATGTATAAAAAATATTTTTCACATTTTTTATTTAAAAAACGTTGTATCCCTTCATATGCCGAACTAGTTTTTTTGTGGATTTTGCCTAAAACATGATTTTAGAAAATATTCATTGAAAAAAGCTTTTTTTTTAAATCACATTTGAAAACCCTTCTAAATTGTATTCTACGTCTGTCCTTCTAGTGATGAATGTTAAAAAATATGTTAGACCCTTTTCATGCAAAATTTATAAAAAATATTTTCCACGTTTTTTATAAAAAAATGTATCCCTTCATATAACGAACTAGTTGCATTGTGGATTTTGCCTAAAACATGATTTTAGAAAATATTCATAGAATTATTTTTTTAAATCACATTTGAAAACCCTTGTATGTTGAATTCTACATATGTCCTTCTAGTGCTGAACGTAAAAAAATATTTTAGAACCTTTTCATGCAAAATGTATACAAATATTTTTCACGTTTGTTATAAAAAAATTGTATCCCTTCCTATGCCGAACTAGTTGCATTATGGATTTTGCCTAAAACATGATTTTAGACAATATTCATTGAATTATTTTTTTTAAATCACATTTGAAAACCCTTCTAAATTGTATTCTACGTCTGTCCTTCTAGTGCTGAACGTTAAAAAAATATTTTAGACCTTTTTCATGCAAAATGTATAAAATATTTTTTCACATTTTTTATTTAAAAACGTTGTATCCCTTCATATGCCGAACTAGTTTTTTTGTGGATTTTGCCTAAAACATGATTTTAGAAAATATTCATTGAAAAAGCTTTTTTTAAAATCACATTTGAAAACCCTTCTAAATTGTATTCTACGTCTGTCCTTCTAGTGATGAATGTTAAAAAATATGTTAGACCCTTTTCATGCAAAATTTATAAAAAATATTTTTCACGTTTTTTATAA
Source organism: Coregonus clupeaformis (assembly GCF_020615455.1). Classification (NCBI taxonomy): domain Eukaryota; kingdom Metazoa; phylum Chordata; class Actinopteri; order Salmoniformes; family Salmonidae; genus Coregonus; species Coregonus clupeaformis. The sequence continues at coordinate 13,709 of NW_025535120.1, read as the reverse complement.
AAAAACTTTGTATCCCTTCATATGCCGAACTAGTTTTTTTGTGGATTTTGCCTAAAACATGATTTTAGACAATATTCATTGAAAAAAGCTTTTAAAAAAATCACATTTGAAAACCCTTCTAAATTGTATTCTACGCCTGTCCTTCTAGTGCTGAACGTAAAAAAAATATTTTAGACCCTTTTCATGCAAAATGTATAAAAAATATTTTTCACATTTTTTATTTAAAAAAGTTGTATCCTTCATATGCCGAACTAGTTTTTTTGTGGATTTTGCCTAAAACATGATTTTAGAAAATATTCATAGAATTTTTTTTTAAATCACATTTGAAAACCCTTCTAAATTGTATTCTACGTCTGTCCTTCTAGTGCTGAACGTAAAAAAATATTTTAGACCCTTTTCATGCAGAATGTATAAAAATATTTTTTCACGTTTGTTATAAAAAAAAATTGTATCCCTTCATATGCCGAACTAGTTGCATTTTGGATTTTGCCTAAAACATGATTTTAGACAATATTCATTGAAAAAAGCTTTTTTAAAAAATCACATTTGAAAACCCTTCTAAATTGTATTCTACGCCTGTCCTTCTAGTGTTGAACGTAAAAAAAATATTTTAGACCCTTTTCATGCAAAATGTATAAAAAATATTTTTCACGTTTGTTATAAAAAAAATTTATCCCTTCATATGCTGAACTAGTTGCATTGTGGATTTTGCCTAAAACATGATTTTAGAAAATATTCATTGATTTTTAATTTTTTTTTAATCACATTTGAAAACCCTTGTATGTTGAAATCTACATATGTCCTTCTAATGCTGAACGTAAAAAAATATTTTAGACCCTTTTCATGCAAAATGTATAAAAAATATTTTTCACGTTTGTTATAAAAAAAAATGTATCCCTTCATATGCCGAACTAGTTTTTTTGTGGATTTTGCCTAAAACATGATTTTAGACAATATTCATTGAAAAAAGCTTTTTAAAAAATCACATTTGAAAACCCTTCAAAATTGTATTCTACGTCTGTCCTTCTAGTGCTGAACGTAGAAAAAATATTTAGACCCTTTTCATGCAAAATGTATAAAAAATATTTTTCACGTTTGTTATAAAAATAATTGTATCCCTTCATATTTAGAACTAGTTGCATTGTGGATGTTGCCTAAAACATGATTTTAGACAATATTCATTGAAAAAAGCTTTTAAAAAAATCACATTTGAAAACCCTTCTAAATTGTATTCTACGCCTGTCCTTCTAGTGCTGAACGTTAAAAAAATATTTTAGACCCTTTTCATGCAAAATGTATAAAAAATATTTTTCACATTTTTTATTTAAAAAACGTTGTATCCCTTCATATGCCGAACTAGTTTTTTTGTGGATTTTGCCTAAAACATGATTTTAGAAAATATTCATTGAAAAAAGCTTTTTTTTTTAAATCACATTTGAAAACCCTTCTAAATTGTATTCTACATCTGTCCTTCTAGTGATGAATGTTAAAAAAATATGTTAGACCCTTTTTCATGCAAAATTTATAAAAAAATATTTTTCACGTTTTTTATAAAAAAAAACTTTGTATCCCTTCATATGCCGAACTAGTTTTTGTGGATTTTGCCTAAAACATGATTTTAGACAATATTCATTGAAAAAAGCTTTAAAAAAATCACTTTGAAAACCCTTCTAAATTGTATTCTACGCCTGTCCTTCTAGTGCTGAACGTAAAAAAAAATATTTTAGACCCTTTTCATGCAAAATGTATAAAAAATATTATTCACGTTTGTTATAAAAAAAAATGTATCCCTTCATATGCCGAACTAGTTGCATTGTGGATTTTGCCTAAAACATGATTTTAGAAAATATTCATAGAATTATTTTTTTTTAATCACATTTGAAAACCCTTGTATGTTGAATTCTACATATGTCCTTCTAGTGCTGAACGTTAAAAATATTTTAGAACCTTTTCATGCAAAATGTATACAAATATTTTTCACGTTTGTTATAAAAAAATTGTATCCCTTCCTATGCCGAACTAGTTGCATTATGGATTTTGCCTAAAACATGATTTTAGACAATATTCATTGAATTATTTTTAAATCACATTTGAAAACCCTTCTAAATTGTATTCTCGTCTGTCCTTCTAGTGCTGAACGTTAAAAAATATTATTAGACCCTTTTCATGCAAAATGTATAAAAAATATTTTTCACATTTTTTATTTAAAAACGTTGTATCCCTTCATATGCCGAACTAGTTTTTTGTGGATTTTGCCTAAAACATGATTTTAGAAAATATTCATTGAAAAAGCTTTTTTTTTTAAATCACATTTGAAAACCCTTCTAAATTGTATTCTACGTCTGTCCTTCTAGTGATGAATGTTAAAAAAATATGTTAGACCCTTTTCATGCAAAATTTATAAAAATATTTTTTCACGTTTTTTATAAAAAATCTTTGTATCCCTTCATATGCCGAACTAGTTTTTTTGTGGATTTTGCCTAAAACATGATTTTAGACAATATTCATTGAAAAAAGCTTTTAAAAATCACATTTGAAAACCCTTCAAATTGTATTCTACGTCTGTCCTTCTAGTGCTGAACGTAGAAAAAATATTTAGACCCTTTTCATGCAAAATGTATAAAAAATATTTTTCACGTTTGTTATAAAAATAATTGTATCCCCTTCATATTTAGAACTAGTTGCATTGTGGATGTTGCCTAAAACATGATTTTAGACAATATTCATTGAAAAAAGCTTTTAAAATCACATTTGAAAATCCTTCTGAATTGTATTCTACGCCTGTCCTTCTAGTGCTGAACGTTAAAAAAATATTTTAGACCCTTTTCATGCAAAATGTATAAAAATATTTTCACATTTTATTTAAAAACGTTGTATCCCTTCATATGCCGAACTAGTTTTTTTGTGGATTTTGCCTAAAACATGATTTTAGAAAATATTCATTGAAAAAAGCTTTTTTTAAATCACTTGAAAACCCTTCTAAATTGTATTCTACGTCTGTCCTTCTAGTGATGAATGTTAAAAAATATGTTTAGACCCTTTTCATGCAAAATTTATAAAAAAATATTTTTTCGCCGTTTTTTATAAAAAAATTTGTATCCCTTCATATGCCGAACTAGTTTTTTTGTGGATTTTTGCCTAAAACACTGATTTTAGACAATATTCATTGAAAAAAGCTTTTAAAAAATCACATTTTGAAAACCCTTCTAAATTGTATTCTACGCCTGTCCTTCTAGTGCTGAACGTAAAAAAATATTTTAGACCCTTTTCATGCAAAATGTATAAAAATATTATTCCGTTTGTTATAAAAAAAAATGTATCCCTTCATATGCCGAACTAGTTGCATTGTGGATTTTGCCTAAAACATGATTTTAGAAAATATTCATAGAATTTTTTTTTTTAATCACATTTGAAAACCCTTGTATGTTGAATTCTACATATGTCCTTCTAGTGCTGAACGTTAAAAAATATTTTAGAACCTTTTCATGCAAAATGTATACAAATATTTTCGCGTTTCGTTATAAAAAAAAATTGTATCCCTTCCTATGCCGAACTAGTTGCATTGTGGATTTTGCCTAAAACATGATTTTAGACAATATTCATTGAATTATTTAGTTTTTTAAATCACATTTGAAAACCCTTCTAAATTGTATTCTACGCCTGTCCTTCTAGTGCTGAACGTAAAAAAAATATTTTAGACCCTTTTCATGCAAAATGTATAAAAATATTTTTCACATTTTTATTTAAAAAACGTTGTATCCCTTCATATGCCGAACTAGTTTTTTTTGTGGATTTTGCCTAAAACATGATTTTAGAAAATATTCATTGAAAAAAGCTTTTTTAAAATCACATTTGAAAACCCTTCTAAATTGTATTCTACGTCTGTCCTTCTAGTGATGAATGTTAAAAAATATTTTAGACCCTTTTCATGCAAAATGTATAAAAAATATTATTCACGTTTGTTACTAAAAAAAAGTATCCCTTCATATGCCGAACTAGTTGCATTGTGGATTTTGCCTAAAACATGATTTTAGAAAATATTCATAGAATAATTTTTTAATCACATTTGAAAACCCTTGTATGTTGAATTCTATATGTCCTTCTAGTGTTGAACGTAAAAAAATATTTTAGACCCTTTTCATGCAAAATGTATAAAAAAATATTTTTCTACGTTTGTTATAAAAAAATTTATCCCTTCATATGCTGAACTAGTTGCATTGTGGATTTTGCCTAAAACATGATTTTAGAAAATATTCATTGATTTTTAATTTTTTTTAATCACATTTGAAAACCCTTGTATGTTGAAATCTACATATGTCCTTCTAATGCTGAACGTAAAAAAAATATTTTAGACCCTTTTCATGCAAAATGTATATAAAAATATTTTTCACGTTTGTTATAAAAAAAAATGTATCCCTTCATATGCCGAACTAGTTTTGTGGATTTTGCCTAAAAACATGATTTTAGACAATATTCATTGAAAAAAGCTTTTTAAAAAATCACATTTGAAAACCCTTCAAAATTGTATTCTACGTCTGTCCTTCTAGTGCTGAACGTAGAAAAATATTTAGACCCTTTTCATGCAAAATGTATAAAAATATTTTTCACGTTTGTTATAAAAAATAATTGTATCCCTTCATATTTAGAACTACGTTGCATTGTGGATGTTGCCTAAAACATGATTTTAGACAATATTCATTGAAAAAAGCTTTTAAAAAATCACATTTGAAAACCCTTCTAAATTGTATTCTACGCCTGTCCTTCTAGTGCTGAACGTTAAAAAAATATTTTAGACCCTTTTCATGCAAAATGTATAAAAAATATTTTTCACATTTTTTATTTAAAAAACGTTGTATCCCTTCATATGCCGAACTAGTTTTTGTGGATTTTGCCTAAAACATGATTTTAGAAAATATTCATTGAAAAAGCTTTTTTTAAAATCACATTTGAAAACCCTTCTAAATTGTATTCTACGTCTGTCCCCTTCTAGTGATGAATGTTAAAAAATATGTTAGACCCTTTTCATGCAAAATTTATAAAAATATTTTTTCACGTTTTTTTAAAAAAAACTTTGTATCCCTTCATATGCCGAACTAGTTTTTTTGTGGATTTTGCCTAAAACATGATTTTAGACAATATTCATTGAAAAAGCTTTTAAAAAATCACATTTGAAAACCCTTCTAAAATTGTATTCTACGCCTGTCCTTCTAGTGCTGAACGTAAAAAAAAATATTTTAGACCCTTTTCATGCAAAATGTATAAAAATATTATTCACGTTTGTTATAAAAAAATGTATCCCTTCATATGCCGAACTAGTTGCATTGTGGATTTTGCCTAAAACATGATTTTAGAAAATATTCATAGAATTATTTTTTTAATCACATTTGAAAACCCTTGTATGTTGAATTCTACATATGTCCTTCTAGTGCTGAACGTTAAAAAATATTTTAGAACCTTTTCATGCAAAATGTATACAAATATTTTTCACGTTTCGTTATAAAAAATTGTATCCCTTCCTATGCCGAACTAGTTGCATTATGGATTTTGCCTAAAACATGATTTTAGACAATATTCATTGAATTATTTTTTAAATCACATTTGAAAACCCTTCTAAATTGTATTCTACGTCTGTCCTTCTAGTGCTGAACGTTAAAAAATATTTTAGACCCTTTTCATGCAAAATGTATAAAAAATATTTTTCACATTTTTATTTAAAAAAACGTTGTATCCCTTCATATGCCGAACTAGTTTTTGTGGATTTTGCCTAAAACATGATTTTAGAAAATATTCATTGAAAAAAGCTTTTTTTTTAAATCACATTTGAAAACCCTTTCTAAATTGTATTCTACGTCTGTCCTTCCTAGTGATGAATGTTAAAAAATATGTTAGACCCTTTTCATGCAAAATTTATAAAAATATTTTTCACGTTTTTATAAAAAAAACTTTGTATCCCTTCATATGCCGAACTAGTTTTGTGGATTTTGCCCCTAAAACATGATTTTAGAGAATAATTTGATTGAAAAAGCTTACAAATCACATTTGAAAAACCCTTCAAAATTGTATTCTACGTCTCCTTCTAGTGCTGAACGTAAGAAAAAGGTTTAGACCCTTTTTCATGCAAAATGTATAAAAAATATTTTTCACGTTTGTTATAAAAATAATTGTATCCCTTCATATTTAGAACTAGTTGCATTGTGGATGTTGCCTAAAACATGATTTTAGACAATATTCATTGAAAAAAGCTTTTAAAAAAATCACATTTGAAAACCCTTCTAAATTGTATTCCTACGCCTGTCCTTCTAGTGCTGAACGTTAAAAATATTTTTAGACCCTTCTCTATGCAAAATTTATAATATTTTTACATTTTGTTTATTTAAAAAACGTTGTATCCCCTCACCTGCCGAAATACTTTTTTTGTGGATTTTGCCAAAACATGAATTTTAGAAAATATTCATTGAAAAAAACTTTTTTTTTAAATCACATTTGAAAACCCTTCTAAATTGTATTCTACGTCTGTCCTTCTAGTGATGAATGTTAAAAATATGTTAGACCCTTTTCATGTAAATTTATAAAAATATTTTCACGTTTTTTTATAAAAACTTTGTATTCCTTCATATGCCGAACTAGTTTTTTTGTGGATTTTGCCTAAAACATGATTTTAGACAATATTCATTGAAAAAAGCTTTCTAAAAAATCACATTTGAAAACCCTTCTAAATTGTATTCTACGCCTGTCCTTCTAGTGCTGAACGTAAAAAAATATTTTTACGACCCTTTTCATGCAAAATGTATAAAAAAATATTAATTCACGTTTGTTATAAAAAATGTATCCCTTCATATGCCGAACTAGTTGCATTGTGGATTTTGCCTAAAACATGATTTTAGAAAATATTCACAGAATTTTTTTTTTTAATCACATTTGAAAACCCTTGTAGTTGAATTCTACATATGTCCTTCTAGTTGCTGAACGTTAAAAAAATATTTTAGAACCTTTTCATGCAAAAATGTATACAAATATTTTTCACGTTTCGTTATAAAAAAAAATTGTATCCCTTCCTATGCCGAACTAGTTGCATTATGGATTTTATCTAAAACATGATTTTAGACAATATTCATTGAATTTTTTTTAAATCACATTTGAAAACCCTTCTAAAATTGTATTCTACGTCTGTCCTTCTAGTGCTGAACGTTAAAAAAATATTTTAGACCCTTTTCATGCAAAATGTATAAAATATTTTTCACATTTTTATTTAAAAAACGTTGTATCCCCTTCATATGCCGAACTAGTTTTTTTGTGGATTTTGCCTAAAAGCATGATTTCCTTAGAAAATATTCATTGAAAAAGCTTTTTTTAAATCACATTTGAAAAGCCTTCTAAATTGTATTCTACGTCTGTCCTTCTAGTGATGAATGTTAAAAATATTTTAGACCCTTTTCATGCAAAATGTAAAAAAATATTATTCACGTTTGTTATAAAAAAAAGTATCCCTTCATATGCCGAACTAGTTGCATTGTGGATTTTGCCAAAAACATGATTTTCAGAAAAATATTCATAGAATAATTTTTTTTAATCACATTTGAAAACCCTTGTATGTTGAATTCTATATATGTCCTTCTAGTGCTGAACGTTAAAAAATATTTTAGAACCTTTTCATGCAAAATGTATACAAATATTTTTCACGTTTATTATAAAAAAATTGTATCCCTTCCTCTATGCCGAACTAGTTGCATTATGGATTTTGCCTAAAACATGATTTTAGACAATATTGCATTGAATTATTTTTTTTTTTAAATCACATTTGAAAACCCTTCTAAATTGTATTCTACGTCTGTCCTTCTAGTGATGAATGTTAAAAAATATTTTAGACCCTTTTCATGCAAAAATGTATAGAATATTTTCCACGATTTGTTATAAAAAATTGTATCCCCTTCATATGCCGAACTAGTTGCATTGTGGATTTTGCCTAAAACATGATTTTAGACAATATTCATTGAAAAAGCTTTTAAAAAATCACATTTGAAAACCCTTCTAAATTGTATTCTAAGCCTGTCCTTCTAGTGCTGAACGAAAAAAAAATATTTTAGACCCTTTTCACTGCAAAATGTATAAAAATATTATTCACGTTTGTTATAAAAAAAAATGTATCCCTTCATATGCGGAACTAGTTGCATTGTGGATTTTGTCTAAAACATGATTTTAGAAAATATTCATAGAATTTTTTTTTAATCACATTTGAAAACCCCTTGTATGTTGAATTCTACATATGTCCTTCTAGTGCTGAACGTAAAAAAAAATATTTTAGACCTTTTCATGTTCAAAATGTATAACAAATATTTTCACGTTTGTTATATGAACTAGTTTTTTGTGGATTTTGCCTAAAACATGATTTTAGACAATATTCATTGAAAAAAGCTTTTTAAAAATCACATTTGAAAACCCTTCAAAAAAATTATTCTACATCTGTCCTTCTAGTGCTGGAACGAGAAAAAAATAATTTAGACCCTTTTCATGCAAAATGCTTAAAAAATATTTCACGTTTGTTATAAAAATAATTGTATCCCCTTCATATTTAGAACTAGTTGCATTGTGGATGTTGCCTAAAACATGATTTTAGACAATATTCATTGAAAAAAAGCTTTTAAAAAAATCACATTTGACAACCCTTCTAAATTGTATTCTACGCCTGTCCTTCAGTGCTGAACGTTCAAAAAATATTTTAGACCCTTTTCACTGTAAAATGTATAAAAATTTTTCACATTTTTTATTTAAAAAACGTTGTATCCCTTCATATGCCGAACTAGTTTTTTTGTGGATTTTGCCTAAAACATGATTTTAGAAAATATTCATTGAAAAGCTTTTTTTTAAATCACATTTGAAAACCCTTCTAAATTGTATTCTACGTCTGTCCTTCTAGTGATTGAATGTTAAAAATATTTTAGACCCTTTTCATGCAAAATGTATAACAAATATTTTCCGCGTTTGTTATATGCCGAACTAGTTTTTTTGTGGATTTTGCCTAAAACATGATTTTAGACAATATTCATTGAAAAAAGCTTTTTAAAAAATCACATTTGAAAACCCTTCAAAAAAATTATTCTACATCTGTCCTTCTAGTGCTGAACGTAGAAAAAATATTTTAGACCCTTTTCATGCAAAATGTATAAAAAATATTTTCACGTTTGTTATAAAAATAATTGTATCCCTTCATATTTAGAACTAGTTGCATTGTGGATGTTGCCTAAAACATGATTTTAGACAATATTCATTGAAAAAAGCTTTTAAAAAAATCACATTTGAAAACCCTTCTAAATTGTATTCTACGCCTGTCCTTCTAGTGCTGAACGTTAAAAAATATTTTAGACCCTTTTTCATGCAAAATGTATAAAAATATTTTTCACATTTTTTATTTTAAAAACGGTTGTATCCCTTCATATGCCGAACTAGTTTTTTTGTGGATTTTGCCTAAAACATGATTTTAGAAAATATTCATTGAAAAAAGCTTTTTTTTAAATCACATTTGAAAACCCTTCTAAATTGTATTCTACGTCTGTCCTTCTAGTGATGAATGTTAAAAAATATGGTTAGACCCTTTCTCATTCAAAATTTATAAAAATATTTTTTACGTTTTTTATAAAAAAACTTTTGCATCCTTCATATGCCGAACTAGTTTTTGTGGATTTTGCCTAAAACATGATTTTAGACAATATTCATTGAAAAAAGCTTTTAAAAATCACATTTGAAAACCCTTCCTAAATTGTATTCTACGCCTGTCCTTCCTAGTGTTGAGAACGTAAAAAAAATATTTTAGACCCTTTTCATGCAAAATGTATAAAAATATTATTCACGTTTGTTATTAAAAAATGTATCCCTTCATATGCCGAACTAGTTGCATTACTGTGGATTTTGCCTAAAACAGATTTTAGAAAATATTCAAGAATTATTATTTTTTTAATCACACTTTGAAAACCCTTGTATGTTGAATTCTACATATGTCCTTCTAAAAGTGAGAACGTTAAAAAAATATTTTAGAACCTTTTCATGCAAAATGATATACAAATATTTTTCACGTTTGTTATAAAAAATTTGTATCCCTTCCTATGCCGAACTAGTTGCATTATGGATTTTGCCTAAAACATGATTTTAGACAATATTCATTGAATTATTATTTTTTTTAAATCACATTTGAAAACCCTTCTAAATTGTATTCTACGTCTGTCCTTCTAGTGCTGAACGTTAAAAATATTTTAGACCCTTTTCATGCAAAATGTATAAAATATTTTTTCACATTTTTTATTTAAAAACGTTGTATCCCTTCATATGCCGAACTAGTTTTTTTGTGGATTTTGCCTAAAACATGATTTTAGAAAATATTCATTGAAAAAGCTTTTTTTAAAAATCACATTTGAAAACCACTTCTAAATTGTATTCTACGTCTGTCCTTCTAGTGATGAATGTTAAAAAAATATTTTAGACCCTTTTCATGCAAAATTTATAAAAAAAAATATTTTTCACGTTTTTTATAAAAAAATTGTATCCCCTTCATATGCCGAATTAGTTTTGTGGATTTTGCCTAAAACATGATTTTAGACAATATTCATTGAAAAAAGCTTTTCAAAAATCACATTTGAAAACCCTTCAAAATTGTATTCTACGTCTGTCCTTCTAGTGCTGAACGTAGAAAATATTTAGACCCTTTTCATGTGCAAAATGTAATAAAAAATATTTTTCACGTTTGTTATAAAAATAATTGTATCCCTTCATATTTAGAACTAGTTGCATTGTGGATGTTGCCTAAAACATGATTTTAGACAATATTCATTGAAAAAAAGCTTTTAAAAATCACATTTGAAAACCCTTCTAAATTGCTTATTCTACGCCTGTCCTTCTAGTGCTGAACGTTAAAAAAAATATTTTAGACCCTTTTCATGCAAAATGTATAAAAATATTTTTTCACATTTTTATTTAAAAAACGTTGTATCCTTCATATGCCGAACTAGTTTTTTGTGGATTTTGCCTAAAACATGATTTTAGAAAATTCATTCATTGAAAAGCTTTTTTTTTAATCACATTTGAAAACCCTTCTAAATTGTATTCCTACGCCTGTACCTTCCCTAGGATGAATGTTAAAAATATGTTAGACCCTTTTCATGCAAAATTTATAAAAAATATTTTTCACGTTTTTTATAAAAAAAAGAAACTTTGTATCCCTTCATATGCCGAACTAGTTTTTTGTGGATTTTGCCTAAAACATGATTTTAGACAATATTCATTGAAAAAAAGCTTTTTAAAAAATCACATTTGAAAACCCTTCTAAATTGTATTCTACGCCTGTCCTTCTAGTGCTGAACGTAAAAAAAATATTTTTAGACCCGCTTTTCATGCAAAATGTATAAAAAATATTATTCACGTTTTGTTATAAAAAAATGTATCCCTTCATATGCCGAACTAGTTTGCATTGTGGATTTTGCCTAAAACATGATTTTAGAAAATATTCATTGAATTTTTATTTTTTTATCACATTTGAAAACCCTTGTATGTTGAATTCTACATAGTCCTTCTAGTGCTGAACGTTAAAAAATATTTTAGAACCTTTTCATGCAAAATGTATACAAAATATTTTTCACGTTTGTTATAAAAAAAAATTGTATCCCTTCCTATGCCGAACTAGTTGCATTATGGATTTTGCCTAAAACATGATTTTAGACAATATTCATAGAATTATTTTTTTTTAATCCACATTTGAAAACCCTTCTAAATTGTATTCTACGTCTGTCCTTCTAGTGCTGAACGTTAAAAAATATTTTAGACCCTTTTCATGCAAAATGTATAAAAATATTTTTCACATTTTTCATTAAAAAACGTTGTATCCCTTCATATGCCGAACTAGTTTTTTGTGGATTTTGCCTAAAACATGATTTTAGAAAATATTCATTGAAAAAGCTTTTTTTTAATCACATTTGAAAACCCTTCTAAATTGTATTCGACGCCTGTCCTTCTAGTGATGAATGTTAAAAATATTTTAGACCCTTTTCATGCAAAATGTATAAAAATATTACTTCACGTTTAATTATAAAAAAAAATGTCATCCCTTCATATGCCGAACTAGTTGCATTGTGGATTTTGCCTAAAACATGATTTTTAAGAAAATATTCATAGAATAATTTTTTTAATCACATTTGAAAACCCTTGTATGTTGAATTCTATATAATGTCCTTCTAGTGCTGAACGTTAAAAAAATATTTTAGAACCTTTTCATGCAAAATGTATACAAATATTTTCCACGTTTGTTATAAAAAATTGTATCCCTTCCTATGCCGAACTAGTTGCATTATGGATTTTGCCTAAAAGACATGATTTTAGACAATATTCATTGAATTATTTTTTTTTTTAAATCACATTTGAAAACCCTTCTAAATTGTATTCTACGTCTGTCCTTCTAGTGCTGAACGTTAAAAAAATATTTTAGACCCTTTTCATGCAAAATGTAAAAAAATATTTTTCACATTTTTTATTTAAAAACGTTGTATCCTTTCATATGCCGAACTAGTTTTTTTGTGGATTTTGCCTAAAAAACATGATTTTAGAAAATATTCATTGAAAAAAGCTTTTTTTTTAAATCACATTTGAAAACCCTTCCTAAATTGTATTCTACGTCTGTCCTTCTAGTGATGAATGTTAAAATATGTTAGACCCTTTTCATGCAAAATTTATAAAAAATATTTTTCACGTTTTTATAAAAAACTTTGTATCCCTTCATATGCCGAACTAGTTTTTTTGTGGATTTTGCCTAAAACATGATTTTAGACAATATTCATTGAAAAAGCTTTTAAAAATCACATTTGAAAACCCTTCAAAATTGTATTCTACGTCTGTCCTTCTAGTGCTGAACGTAGAAAAAATATTTAGACCCTTTTCATGCAAAATGTATAAAAATATTTTCACGTTTGTTATAAAAATAATTGTATCCCTTCATATTTAGAACTAGTTGCATTGTGGATGTTGCCTAAAACATGATTTTAGACAATATTCATTGAAAAAACTTTTAAAAAAAAATCACATTTGAAAACCCTTCTAAATTGTATTCTACGGCTCCTGTCCTTCTAGTGCTGAACGTTAAAAAAATATTTTAGACCCCTTTTCATGCAAAATGTATAAAAATATATTTTTTCACATTTTTATTTAAAAAACGTTGTATCCCTTCATTATGCCGAACTAGTTTTTTGTGGATTTTGCCTAAAACATGATTTTAGAAAATATTCATTGAAAAAGCTTTTTTTAAATCACATTTGAAAACCTTCTAAATTGTATTCTACGTCTGTCCTTCTAGTGATGAATGTTAAAAATATTTTAGACCCTTTTCATGCAAAATGTATAAAAATATTATTCACGTTTGTTATAAAAAAATGTATCCTTCATATGCCGAACTAGTTGCATTGTGGATTTTGCCTAAAACATGATTTTTAGAAAATATTCATAGAATACCTTTTTTTTTTAATCACATTTGAAAACCCTTGTATGTTGAATTCTATATATGTCCTTCTAGTGCTGAACGTTAAAAAAATATTTTAGGAACCTTTTCATGCAAAATGTATACACAAATATTTTTCACGCTTTAGTTATAAAAAAAATTGTATCCCTTCCTATGCGCCGAACTAGTTGCATTATGGATTTTTTGCCTAAAACATGATTTTTAGACAATATTCATTGAA
>NW_025535119.1:110000-119958 GCF_020615455.1 Coregonus clupeaformis | reverse complement strand
TTTATCTTCATAAAGGTCCAGTATTAGGGCCTGAATAGTGAATACAACCTGCAGTAGACCTATAGTTCCTCAGGTAATTGTGATGAGGTTTATCTTCATAAAGGTCCAGTATTAGGGCCTGAATAGTGAATACAACCTGCAGTAGACCTATAGTTCCTCAGGTAATTGTGATGAGGTTTATCTTCATAAAGGTAAAGGTCCAGTATTAGGGCCTGAATAGTGAATACAACCTGCAGTAGGCCCTCATAGTTCCTCAGGTAATTGTGATGAGGTTTATCTTCATAAAGGTCCAGTATTAGGACCTGAATAGTGAATACAACCTGCATTAGGCCTATAGTTCCTCAGGTAATTGTGATGAGGTTTATCTTCATAAAGGTCCAGTATTAGGGCCTGAATAGTGAATACAACCTGCAGTAGACCTATAGTTCCTCAGGTAATTGTGATGAGGTTTATCTTCATAAAGGTCCAGTATTAGGGCCTGAATAGTGAATACAACCTGCAGTAGGCCTATAGTTCCTCAGGTAATTGTGATGAGGTTTATCTTCATAAAGGTCCAGTATTAGGGCCTGAATAGTGAATACAACCTGCAGTAGGCCTATAGTTCCTCAGGTAATTGTGATGAGGTTTATCTTCATAAAGGTCCAGTATTAGGGCCTGAATAGTGAATACAACCTGCAGTAGGCCTATAGTTCCTCAGGTAATTGTGATGAGGTTTATCTTCATAAAGGTAAAGGTCCAGTATTAGGGCCTGAATAGTGAATACAACCTGCAGTAGACCTATAGTTCCCTCAGGTAATTGTGATGAGGTTTATCTTCATAAAGGTAAAGGTCCAGTATTAGGGCCTGAATAGTGAATACAACCTGCAGTAGGCCTATAGTTCCTCAGGTAATTGTGATGAGGTTTATCTTCATAAAGGTAAAGGTCCAGTATTAGGACCTGAATAGTGAATACAACCTGCAGTAGGCCTATAGTTCCTCAGGTAATTGTGATGAGGTTTATCTTCATAAAGGTAAAGGTCCAGTATTAGGGCCTGAATAGTGAATACAACCTGCAGTAGGCCTATAGTTCCTCAGGTAATTGTGATGAGGTTTATCTTCATAAAGGTAAAGGTCCAGTATTAGGCTTGAATACTTCCAGAATTATTCTACAATTCAACAACATCAGCACAAAAGCTTTTTTCTTCTTCTCAATGCTCTTCTAAAGAAGAAATTCCTCCACATTGCTTCCTTCTTTCCAAAGATTCACTTTCTATCAACCTTCACCAAAGCTTCAATTCTCAATCCTCTAATACAGTCGCTTGCTTGGTTCATTTGTCCTTGCGTCAACCCCTTATTGTCTTAGTGACAGGAGTCTTTGGTCCTCTGTGACGTGTCCATGGAGCCTCTCACGTTGAAATATTGATATTCCCCACTGCCGGGGGCTGGAATTAGAGGGCTAGATCCCATACCCCGAGAGATTGTGCAGACAGTGCAGATTGTCATTGCTTACCAGTACCTCCATGGTTCACACAGCAGCTCTATACCAGCTCTACCAAAACATACAATAACACCACATAACACCACAATAACACCACAATAACACCACAATAACACCACATAACACCACAATAACACCACATAACCACACATAACACCACAATAACACCACAAAACACCACAATAACACCACATAACACCACAAAACACCACATAACACCACATAACACCACAATAACACCACAATAACACCACATAACACCACATAACACCACAATAACACCACAAAACACCACAATAACACCACATAACACCACAATAACACTACAAAACACCACAATAACACCACATAACACCACAATAACACCACATAACAACACATAACACCACAATAACACCACAAAACACCACAATAACACCACATAACACCACAATAACACCACATAACACCACAATAACACCACATAACACCACATAACAACACATAACATCACAATAACACCACATAACACCACAGTAACACCGCAATAACACCACATAACACCACAATAACACCACAATAACACCACATAACACCACAGTAACACCACAATAACACCACACAACACCACAATAACACCACATAACACCACATAACACCACAATAACACCACAATAACACCACATAACACCACAATAACACCACATAACACCACAGTAACACCACAATAACACCACATAACACCACATAACACCACAATAACACCACAATAACACCACATAACACCACAATAACACCACATAACACCACATAACACCACAATGGGAAATACTTGAACGTGTCAGGGCCAATCCTTCATAGTTTGTGTATGAATATACTCAATGGAAATAGGTTAAATACTTTGTCATTTTTTCTTTGCTAGTTTTTGAATGATATACTGCAGATACAGTCAGGTCCATAATTATTGACACCCTTGATAAAGATGAGCAGTAATGACTTTATAAAATAAATAATTCAAATGCTGAGGTACAGTGACTTGAAGGTATTCACCCCCTTGGCATTTTTCCTATTTTGTTGCCTTACAACCTGGAAATAAAATGGATTTTTGGGGGGTTTGTATCATTTGATTTACACAACATGCCTACCACTTTGAAGATGCAAAATATGTTTTGTTGTGAAACAAACAAGAAATATGACAAAAAAAGTGAGTGTGCATAACTATTCACTCCCCCCAAAGTCAATACTTTGTAGAGCCACCTTTTGCAGCAATTACAGCTGCAAGTATCTTGGGGTATGTCTCTATAAGCTTGGCACATCTAGCAACTGGGATTGTTGCCCATTCTTCAAGGCAAAACTGCTCCAGCTCCTTCAAGTTGGATGGGTTCCGCTGGTGTACAGCAATCTTTAAGTCATACCACAGATTCTCAATTGGATTAAGGTCTGGGCTTTGACTAGGCCATTCCAAGACATTTAAATATTTCCCCTTAAACCACTCAAGTGTTGCTTTAGCAGTATGCTTAGGGTCATTGTCCTGCTGGAAGGTGAACCTCCGTCCCAGTCAAATCTCTGGAAGACTGAAACAGGTTCCCTCAAGAATTTCCCTGTATTCAGCGCCATCCATCATTCCTTCAATTCTGACCAGTTTCCCAGTCCCTGCTGATGAAAAACATCCCCACATCATGATGCTGCCACCACCATGCATCACTGTGGGCATGGTGTTCTCGGGGTGATGGGTTTGCGCCAAAAAGCTAGATTTTAGTCTCATCTGACCAGAGTACCTTCTTCCATATGTTTGGGGAGTCTCCCACATGCCTTTTGCCGAACACCAAACATATTTTTTTCTTTAAGCAATGGATTTTTTCTGGCCACTCTTCACTGTAAGGTCTGCACCTGTTGTATTCGGCGCATATGGCAAATCACATTTGATTTGATTTGATTTGAGTAATGATGAGTGAGAAAGTTACAGGGTAGAGAAAAAAGATCAATAGAGAAACACTGGTGAATTTGTGTCTGTTGGAAAGCATACAGTACCTGGTTTTCCTCTAGGATTTTGCCAGTGCTTATCTCTATTCTGTTTATTTTTAAACCTAAACAACTCCCTAGACCTTGCCGAAGACAAGTATACCGCATACATCAAATCAAATGTTATTTGTCACATGTGCCGAATACAACAGGTGTAGACCTTACAGTGAAATGCTTACTTACAAGCCCTTAACCAACAATGCAGTTCAAGAAATAGAGTTAAGAAAATACTTACTAAATAAACTAAAGTAGAACATATGATGCAGCCACCACCATGCTTGAAAATATGAAGAGTGCTACTCATTGATGTGTTGTGTTGGATTTGCCCCAAACATAACGCTTTGTATTCAGTACAAAAAGTTCATTTATTTGCCATATTCTTTGCATTACTTTTTTAGTGCCTTATTGCAAACATGATGCATGTTTGGAAATGTTTTATTAGTATTGTGGAGTAACTACAATGTTGTTGATCCAGCCTCAGTTTTCTCCCTATCACAGCCATTAAACTCTATAACTGTTTTAAATTCACCATTGGGCTCAACTGAGTTAGGAAGGATGCCTGTATCTTTGTAGTGACTGGGTGTATTGATACACCATCCTAAGTGTAATTAATAACTTCACCATGCTCAAAGGTATATTAAATGTTTGCTTTTTTAAATTGTTACCCATCTACCAATAGGTGCCCTTATTTGCAGGCATTGGAAAACCTCCCTGGTCTTTGTGGTTGAATCTGTGCTTGAAATTCACTGCTCGATTGAGGGACCTTACAGATAATTGTATTTGTGGGGTACAGAGATGGGGTAGTCATTCAAATATAATTATTGTACACTGACTGAGTCCATGCAACTTATTATGTGACTTGCTAAGCAAATGTTTACTCCTGAGCTTATTTAGGCTTGCCATAACTAAGGGTTGATTGGGTTATCTTTTCATTTTTTATGAATTTGTAAACATTTCTATAAACATAATTCCACTTTGACATTATGAGGTTTTGTGTGTAGATCAGTGACACAAAATCTCAGTTGAATCCATGTTCTGGTTGGCCAGTGACGGGCCAAGCCTCGACACACCTACAACTTATTTATTCATCATAGCTCAGCCCTTTCTGTACCACCTCCAGGTCTTGCGCTCATAATTCCCGCTGTGAAAACAGCAAAAAAATATTTCTGACACACCACCGGACCTATAGCGCTACTGCCAGCGCTAAGGTTTACCACTGTGTTTTTTTCAAATAGAGCCCTATGGTGAAACCTGCACCAGCTTAATGATGCTCTAGTGACCTGGTGGTGTTCTGGAAACTGTGAAACCAGGAAGTGTGTGTACTGTATAAGGGAGATGTGTATTGGTTACTGCTCCGGAGTATGGTCAATTAGTTTGTTTCTTTGTTATCAAACCTTGTATAATCAATGTAAAGCTTGATGTTGGTGATTCACTTTGTTTTATTTTCTCTTCCCCTCCTCCATGTTCCTTTTCCTCACCTCAAACTCCTCTCCTCTCTTTCTTCCCTCCTCTCCTCTCCTCTCCTCTCCTCTCCTCTCCTCTCCTCTCCTCTCCTCTCCTCTCCTCTCCTCTCCCTCTCCTCTCTCCTCTCCTCTCTCCCTCTCCTCTCCTCTCCCTCTCCTCTCCTCTCCTCTCCTCTCCTCTCCTCTCCTTTCCTTCTTCTAGGACACTAATGGGTCCGTATGGGGTAGATCGTGCCGTTCATGAAATAGAATTTACTGACTGTGAGAATGGACTGGGTAAGTCTAGAACACTTTCTATTCTAGAAGACACTTACAACACTCTCACAACACACTTACAACACACTCACAACACACTTACAACACACTCACAACACAACACTTACAACACATTCACAACACACTTACAACACACCACTTACAACACACTCACAACACACTTACAACACACTCACAACACACTCACAACACACTCACAACACACTCACAATACACCTCACAACACACTCACAACACACTTACAACACACTCACAACACACTCACAATCTAACATATTCTATCCCACAACACACTCACAACCTAACACATTTCTATCCCACAACACATTCAGCTAGCTACAGTACTGACCAGTGGTGTAGTTGCGCCTGGAGAAGTGGTTATACTCACATTTTGCCGAAATTTCCCCAAATGACACTTTCTATTTCCTGACTGTGAGAAGGGACTGGGTAAGTCTAGAACACATTATATTTACTGACTGTGAGAAGGAACTGGGTAAGTCTAGAACACATTATATTTACTGACTGTGAGAAGGAACTGGGTAAGTCTAGAACACATTATATTTAATGACTGTGAGAAGGGTCTGGGTAAGTCTAGAACACATTATATTTACTGACTGTGAGAAGGGTCTGGGTAAGTCTAGAACACATTATATTTACTGACTGTGAGAAGGAACTGGGTAAGTCTAGAACACATTATATTTACTGACTGTGAGAAGGGTCTGGGTAAGTCTAGAACACATTATATTTACTGACTGTGAGAAGGGTCTGGGTAAGTCTAGAACACATTATATTTACTGACTGTGAGAAGGGTCTGGGTAAGTCTAGAACACATTATATTTACTGACTGTGAGAAGGAACTGGGTAAGTCTAGAACACATTATATTTAATGACTGTGAGATGGGTCTGGGTAAGTGTCTTCCCCATTCTGTTCTGCAACACACTAGCTAACTACAGTCTAGAGCTGGCATCATCATGGAACAGTAGAACCACAGAATTAGAATGAACAATGTTGCATTAACACTACATGTGTGTTCTAATCATTCTAATTATATTAGTGCATCATATATAAGTGCAGAGTGAGCACATGTCTCTCCATGCTCTGTTAGTCTGCTGGATAGTGGATGGAGCAGTGGATGATGTCCTCAGGCGTTTTAATCAACATGCCAGGTCTCAAAATGCAATTGCATTTTTCACACTACATCCCTGAAATGGTGATATAGTAATCAATTTGAAAGGGAAACGTGTGTGTAAGATTTGTCAGATTGCACTGTGGAACACACATGGTTTATGAGTACTGGATCTATACTGTAGGTTAACCTGTCTATGTAGATCACAGAGACATGGCCTATGAGTACTGGATCTATACTGTAGGTTAACCTGTCTATGTAGATCACAGAGACATGGTCTATGAGTACTGGATCTATACTGTAGGTTAACCTGTCTATGTAGATCACAGAGAAAATTGGCAAATGGTAAGAAAACTAGGCTAAGAGCAGAAGACAGTACAGGGTTTTGTAACTGTCCATAGGCAGACTGATATAGACAGACTGTAGATAACAGTGTTTTGGAGGTAGTCTGTGAGTGTGTGTGTGTGTGTGTGTGTATGTATATGTGTGTAGTAGGTAAGTGGGACATGTGGTGAGGCTTTAACCCCTGAACTCTGTCCTGTCAAGATAATGACACAGAGAACAGTTGTTTACTCCATTAGTACTCAGTTCACTCCCCGGGATAGCACACTGCTACACACTGCTACACACACTGCTACACACACACACACACACACACACACACACACACACACACACACACACACACACACACACACACACACACACACACACACACACACACACACACACACACACACACACACACACACACATATCCACTAAGATATCCAGGTCATGGTGAATAGGGGTGGTAAATAAGATAGTTTTCCTTACACATGAAAACATAACACCCTGGTTGATGTATAGAAACATTTTGTAAATCATATCCTGGCTGTCCTGGACTTGGTATGCAGACACACAGATGTACAAAATGGAGTCAGCACAACCAAGACTTAGAGGTCCTGCCTTCATTCATCTGTAGTGGACGCTCTTAACCAGAACGGCACAACCAAGACTTAGAGGTCCTGCCTTCATTCATCTGTAGTGGACGCTCTTAACCAGAACGACACAACCAAGCCTTAGAGGTCCTGCCTTCATTCATCTGTAGTGGACGCTCTTAACCAGAACGACACAACCAAGCCTTAGAGGTCCTGCCTTCATTCATCTGTAGTGGACGTTCTTAACCAGAATTACACAACCAAGCCTTAGAGGTCCTGCCTTCATTCATCTGTAGTGGACGTTCTTAACTAGAATTACACAACCAAGCCTTAGAGGTCCTGTCTTCATTCATCTGTAGTGGACGCTCTTAACCAGAACGACACAACCAAGACTTAGAGGTCCTGCCTTCATTCATCTGTAGTGGACGCTCTTAACCAGAACGACACACAAATAAAGTGCATTTAGAGTTCATCTCCTCTCCTCTCCTCTCCTCTCCCTCTCCTCTCCTCTCCTCTCCTCTCCTCTCCTCTCCTCTCCTCTCCTCTCCTCTCCTCTCTCTCTTCCTCTCCTCTCTTCATCTCCTCTCCTCTCCTCTCTCTCCTCTCCTCTCCTCCCTCTCCTCTCCTCTCCTCTCCTCTCCTCTCCTCTCCTCTCCTCTCCTCTCCTCTCCTCTCCTCTCCTCTCCTCTCCTCTCCTCACATGTGGTGAGGCTTTAACCCCTGAACTCTGTCCTGTCAAGATAATGACACAGAGAACAGTTGTTTACTCCATTAGTACTCAGTTCACTCCCCGGGATAGCACACTGCTACACACTGCTACACACTGCTACATACAGCTACACACACACACACACACACACACACACACACACACACACACACACACACACACACACACACACACACACACACACACACATATCCCACTAAGATATCCAGGTCATGGTGAATAGGGGTGGTAAATAAGATAGTTTTCCTTACACATGAAAACATAACACCCTGGTTGATGTATAGAAACATTTTTGTAAATCATATCCTGGCTGTCCTGGACTTGGTATGCAGACACACAGATGTACAAAATGGAGTCAGCACAACCAAGACTTAGAGGTCCTGCCTTCATTCATCTGTAGTGGACGCTCTTAACCAGAATTACACAACCAAGCCTTAGAGGTCCTGCCTTCATTCATCTGTAGTGGACGCTCTTAACCAGAACGACACAACCAAGCCTTAGAGGTCCTGCCTTCATTCATCTGTAGTGGACGCTCTTAACCAGAACGACACAACCAAGACTTAGAGGTTCTGCTTCATTCATCTGTAGTGGACGTTCTTAACCAGAATTACACAACCAAGACTTAGAGGTCCTGCCTTCATTCATCTGTAGTGGACGCTCTTAACCAGAACGACACAACCAAGCCTTAGAGGTCCTGCCTTCATTCATCTGTAGTGGACGCTCTTAACCAGAACGACACAACCAAGCCTTAGAGGTCCTGCCTTCATTCATCTGTAGTGGACGCTCTTAACCAGAACGACACAACCAAGCCTTAGAGGTCCTGCCTTCATTCATCTGTAGTGGACGCTCTTAACCAGAACGACACAACCAAGACTTAGAGGTCCTGCCTTCATTCATCTGTAGTGGACGTTCTTAACCAGAACGACACACAAATAAAGTGCATTTAGAGTTCATCTCCTCTCCTCTCCTCTCCTCTCCTCTCTTCCTCTCCTCTCCTCTCTTCATCTCCTCTCCTCTCCTCTCCTCTCCTCTCCTCTCCTCTCCTCTCCTCTCCTCTCCTCTCCTCTCCTCTCCTCTCCTCTCTTCCTCTCCTCTCTTCCTCTCTCTCTCTTCATCTCCCTCTCCTCTCCTCTCCTCTCCTCTCTCTCCTCTCCTCTCCTCTCCTCTCCCTCTCCTCTCCTCCTCTCCTCTCCTCTCCCTCTCCTCTCCTCCTCTCCTCTCCTCTCCTCCTCACATGTGGTGAGGCTTTAACCCCTGAACTCTGTCCTGTCAAGATAATGACACAGAGAACAGTTGTTTACTCCATTAGTACTCAGTTCACTCCCCGGGATAGCACACTGCTACACACTGCTACACACTGCTACACAACACACCACACACACACACACACACACACACACACACACACACACACACACACACACACACACACACACACACACACACACACACACACACACACACACACACACACACACACACACACACATATCCCACTAAGATATCCAGGTCATGGTGAATAGGGGTGGTAAATAAGATAGTTTTCCTTACACATGAAAACATAACACCCTGGTTGATGTATAGAAACATTTTGTAAATCATATCCTGGCTGTCCTGGACTTGGTATGCAGACACACAGATGTACAAATGGAGTCAGCACAACCAAGACTTAGAGGTCCTGCCTTCATTCATCTGTAGTGGACGCTCTTAACCAGAACGACACAACCAAGCCTTAGAGGTCCTGCCTTCATTCATCTGTAGTGGACGCTCTTAACCAGAACGACACAACCAAGCCTTAGAGGTCCTGCCTTCATTCATCTGTAGTGGACGCTCTTAACCAGAACGACACAACCAAGCCTTAGAGGTCCTGCCTTCATTCATCTGTAGTGGACGCTCTTAACCAGAACAACACAACCAAGCCTTAGAGGTCCTGCCTTCATTCATCTGTAGTGGACGCTCTTAAC